>NC_061513.1:236829108-236842343 GCF_022539505.1 Lolium rigidum
CTTCAGGTTATCATCCGAACCCCTTCCGAGTATTAAGTTGCAAAACAACAGACAATTGCATTAAGTATGGTGCGTAATGTAATCAATAACTACATCCTCGGACATAGCATCAATGTTTTATCCCTAGTGGCAACAACACATCCACAACCTTAGAACTTTATGTCACTGTCCCAGATTTAATGGAGGCATGAACCCACTATCGAGCATAAATACTCCCTCTTGGAGTTAAGAGCAAAAACTTGGCCAGAGCCTCTACTAATAACGGAGAGCATGCAAGATCATAAACAACACATAGGTAATAGATTGATAATCAACATAACATAGTATTCTCTATCCATCGGATCCCGACAAACACAACATATAGAATTACAGATAGATGATCTTGATCATGTTAGGCAGCTCACAAGATCCGACAATGAAGCACATGAGGAGAAGACAACCATCTAGCTACCGCTATGGACCCATAGTCCAGGGGTGAACTACTCACTCATCACTCCGCGAGCGACCATGGCGGTGAAGAGTCCTCCGGGAGATGATTCCCCTCTCCGGCAGGGTGCCGGAGGTGATCTCCGAATCCCCCGAGATGGGATTGGCGGCGGCGGCGTCTCCGGAAGGTTTTCCGTATCGTGGCTCTCGTGCATCGGGGGTTTCGCGACGAAGGCTTTAAGTAGGCGGAAGGGCAACGCGGGGGCCACACGAGGGCCCCACACACCAGGCCGGCGCGGCCAAGGGCCAGCCGCGCGCGCCTATGGTGTCGGTGCCTCGTGGCCCCACTTCCTTCCCCCTCGGTCTTCTCGGAAGCTTCGTGCAAAAATAGGACCCCGGGCGTTGATTTCGTCCAATTCCGAGAATATTTCTTTACTAGGATTTCGAAACCAAAAACAGCGAGAAAACAACGAATCGGCTCTTCGGCATCTCGTTAATAGGTTAGTGCCGGAAAATGCATAAATACGACATATAATGTGTATAAAACATGTAGATATCATCAATAATGTGGCATGGAACATAAGAAATTATCGATACGTCGGAGACGTATCAGCATCCCCAAGCTTAGTTCCTGCTCGTCCCGAGCGGTGTAAACGATAACACGGATAATTTCTGGAGTGACATGCCATCATAACCTTGATCATACTATTGTAAACATATGTAATGAATGCAGCGATCAAAACAATGGTAATGACATGAGTAAACAACTCGAATCATAAAGCAAAGACTTTTCATGAATAGTACTTAAAGACAAGCATCAATAAGTCTTGCATAAGAGTTAACTCATAAAGCAATAAATCAAAGTAAAGGTATTGAAGCAACACAAAGGAAGATTAAGTTTCAGCGGTTGCTTTCAACTTATAACATGTATATCTGATGGATAATTGTCAACATAGAGTAATATAACAAGTGCAATATGCAAGTATGTAGGAATCAATGCACAGTTCACGCAAGTGTTTGCTTCTTGAGGTGGAGAGAAATAGGTGAACTGACTCAACATAAAAGTAAAAGAAAGGTCCTTCAAAGAGGAAAGCATCGATTGCTATATTTGTGCTAGTGCTTTTATTTTGAAAACATGAAACAATTTTGTCAACGGTAGTAATAAAGCATATGTATCATGTAAATTATATCTTACAAGTTGCAAGCCTCATGCATAGTATACTAATAGTGCCCGCACCTTGTCCTAATTAGCTTGGACTACCGGATCATCGCAATACATATGTTTTAACCAAGTGTCACAAAGGGGTACCTCCATGCCGCTCGTACAAAGGTCTAAGGAGAAAGCTCACATTTTGGATTTCTCGCTTTTGATTATTCTCAACTTAGACATCCATACCGGGACAACATGGACAACAGATAATGGACTCCTCTTTAATGCATAAGCATGTGGCAACAATTAGTGTTCTCATATGAGATTGAGGATATATGTCCAAAACTGAAACTTCCACCATGATTCATGGCTTTAGTTAGCGGCCCAATGTTCTTCTCTAACAATATGCATGCTCTAACCATTAAAGTAGTAGATCTCTCTTACTTCAGACAAGACGGACATGCATAGCAACTCACATGATATTCAACAAAGGGTAGTTGATGGCGTCCCCAGAAACATGGTTATCGCACAACAAGCAACTTAATAAGAGATAAAGTGCATAAGTACATATTCAATACCACAATAGTTTTTAAGCTATTTGTCCCATGAGCTATATATTGCAAAGGCGAAGAATGGAAATTTTTAAAGGTAGCACTCAAGCAATTTACTTTGGAATGGCGGATAAATACCATGTAGTAGGTAGGTATGGTGGACACAAATGGCATAGTGGTTGGCTCAAGGATTTTGGATGCATGAGAAGTATTCCCTCTCGATACAAGGTTTGGGCTAGCAAGGTTATTTGAAACAAACACAAGGATGAACCGGTGCAGCAAAACTCACATAAAAGACATATTGTAAACATTATAAGACTCTACACCGTCTTCCTTGTTGTTCAAAACTCAATACTAGAAATTATCTAGACTTTAGAGAGACCAAATATGCAAACCAAATTAGCAAGCTCTAGGTGTTTCTTCATTAATGGCTGCAAAGTATATGATGCAAGAGCTTAAACATGAGCACAACAATTGCCAAGTATCAAATTATTCAAGACATTTTAGAATTACTACATGTAGCATTTCCCGATTCCAACCATATAACAATTTAACGAAGAAGATTCAACCTTCGCCATGAATACTATGAGTAAAGCCTAAGGACATACTTGTCCATATGCAACAGCGGAGCGTGTCTCTCTCCCACACAATGAATGCTAGGATCCATTTTATTCAAACAAAAACAAAAATAAAAACAAACCGACGCTCCAAGCAAAGTACATAAGATGTGACGGAATAAAAATATAGTTTCAGGGGAGGAACCTGATAATGTTGTCGATGAAGAAGGGGATGCCTTGGGCATCCCCAAGCTTAGACGCTTGATTCTTCTTAGAATATGCAGGGGTGAACCACCGGGGCATCCCCAAGCTTAGAGCTTTCACTCTCCTTGATCATATTGCATCATTCTCCTCTCTTGATCCTTGAAAACTTCCTCCACACCAAACTCGAAACAACTCATTAGAGGGTTAGTGTACAATAAAAATTAACATGTTCAGAGGTGACACAATCATTCTTAACACTTCTGGACATTGCATAAAGCTACTGGACATTAATGGATCAAAGAAATTCATCCAACATAGCAAAAGAGGCAATGCGAAATAAAAGGCAGAATCTGTTAAAACAGAACAGTCTGTAAAGATGGATTTTATTGAGGCACCAGACTTGCTCAAATGAAAATGCTCAAATTGAATGAAAGTTGCGTACATATCTGAGGATCACGCACGTAAATTGGCTTAATTTTCTGAGCTACCTACAGAGGTGCAGGTCGAAATTCGTGACAGCAAAGAAATCTGTAACTGCGCAGTAATCCAAATCTAGTATGAACCTTACTATCAAAGACTTTACTTGGCACAACAAAGCACAAAGCTAAGATAAGGAGAGGTTGCTACAGTAGTAAACAACTTCCAAGACTCAAATATAAAACAAAAATACTGTAGTAAAAACATGGGTTGTCTCCCATAAGCGCTTTTTTTTAACGCCTTTCAGCTAGGCGCAGAAAGTGCATATCAAGTGTTATCGAGAGATGAAGTATCGGCATTACCTTGGGTGTTGGGAGTTTTCTCAACCATGCATAGTATGTTGGATACATAAGTTTCAGCGGCTCCCTTTTCATTAGTCTTGGGCCTGCTGCTCTCATCAAACAAATTTTCAGGAACAAGCCAAGCATAATTATTTTCTAGAGCTTCATGCATTGCTAGGAGCTTACATGGTATTGGTGCCTTAATCTCCCCACCATCATTAGCATTATCAGTGTATTTTATTCTATACATATCCATTTTTTCAAGTGTTCTTTTAAAATCGGTATAAAAGCCAAGCCTCTTATGCTTAATAAAAACTTTTCTAGCTTCTATAGCTATATCTTCAAATTCTCGCACTAAGACTTTTAGAACAAAATCTCTCTTCTATCCCCGCTCCATATCAGAAAGTGTAAGAAACATGTGTTGTATCATGGGGTTGAGACTAATAAATCTAGCTTCCATCATGCGTACCAAACAAACAGAGGCATCTTCATAAGTAGGGACAGCTTTTGCAAGTGGTATATCTTTAAGATCTTCATGCATACTAACATGGGTGAAAAATTCTTCTATATTATCTCTTCCAATTATAGACCCTTGTTCCACAGGTATATCTTTTACAGTAAAATTAAGAGGAAACATGTTGAAATAAGTAAAGCAAATGCAAGTAACTATTTTTTTTTTGTGTTTTTGATATAGTGTGCAAGACAGTAAATAAAGTAAAGCTAGCAACTAATTTTTTTTTTTGTGTTTTGATATAATGCAGTAAACAAAGTAGTAAATAAAATAAAGCAAGACAAAAACAAAGTAAAGAGATTGGATTGTGGAGACTCCCCTTGCAGCGTGTCTTGATCTCCCCGGCAACGGCGCCAGAAAATATGCTTGATGGCGTGTAACTCACACGTTCGTTGGGAACCCCAAGAGGAAGGTATGATGCGCACAGCAGCAAGTTTTTCCTCAGAAAGAAACCAAGGTTTATCAAACCAGGAGGAGCCAAGAAGCACGTTGAAGGTTGATGGCGGCGGGATGTAGTGCGGCGCAACACCAGAGATTCCGGCGCCAACGTGGAACCTGCACAACACAACCAAAGTACTTTGCCCCAACGAAACAAGTGAGGTTGTCAATCTCACCGGCTTGTCTGTAACAAAGGATTAGATGTATAGTGTGGATGATGATTGTTTGCGAGAAACGAGTAAAGAACAAGTATTGCAGCAGATTTCTATTTCGGATGTAAAAGAATGGACCGGGGTCCACAGTTCACTAGAGGTGTCTCTCCCATAAGATAGCATGTTGGGTGAACAAATTACGATCGGGCAATTGACAAATAGAGAGGGCATAACAATGCACATACATGACATGATGAATATTGTGAGATTTAATTGGGCATTACGATAAAGTACATAGACCGCTATCCAGGCATGCATCTATGCCTAAAAAGTCCATCTTCGAGTTATCATCCGAACCCCTTCCAAGTATTAAGTTGCAAAACAACGGACAATTGCATTAAGTATGGTGCGTAATGTAATCAATAACTACATCCTCGGACATAGCATCAATGTTTTATCCCTAGTGGCAATAGCACATCCACAACCTTAGAACTTTCCGTCACTCGTCCCGGATTTAATGGAGGCATGAACCCACTATCGAGCATAAATACTCCCTCTTGGAGTTAAGAGCAAAAACTTGGCCGAGCCTCTACTAATAACGGAGAGCATGCAAGATCATAAAAAACACATAGGTAATAGATTGATAATCAACATAACATAGTATTCTCTATCCATCGGATCCCGACAAACACAACATACAGAATTACAGATAGATGATCTTGATCATGTTAGGCAGCTCACAAGATCCGATAATGAAGCACATGAGGAGAAGACAACCATCTAGCTACTGCTATGGACCCATAGTTCAGGGGTGAACTACTCACTCATCACTCCGGAGGCGACCATGGCGGTGAAGAGTCCTCCGGGAGATGATTCCCATCTCCGGCAGGGTGCTGGAGGTGATCTCCAGAATCCCCCGAGATGGGATTGGCGGCAGCGTCTCTGGAAGGTTTTCCGTATCGTGGCTCTCGGTACTGGGGGTTTCGCGACGAAGGCTTTAAGTAGGCGGAAGGGCAACGCGGGGGGCCACACGAGGGCCCCACACACCAGGCCGGCGCGGCCAAGGGCCAGGCCGCGCCGCCCTATGGTGTCGGTGCCTCGTGGCCCCACTTCCTTTCCCCCTCGGTCTTCTGGAAGCTTCGTGCAAAAATAGGACCCTGGGCGTTGATTTCGTCCAATTCCGAGAATATTTCTTTACTAGGATTTCTGAAACCAAAAACAGCAGAAAACAACAACTGGCTCTTCGGCATCTCGTTAATAGGTTAGTGCCGGAAAATGCATAAATACGACATATAATGTGTATCAAACATGTAGATATCATCAATAATGTGGCATGGAACATAAGAAATTATCGATACGTCGGAGACGTATCATCGGTCAAGGACTTGTCGTCCTCGGACCAGACGGAGGAATCGTGGTCCGGACGGCGACCCTTTCACTGGCCGTAGGGGGGCGCTCGAATTCGACGGCGCCGGTGCTGAGGGTGCTGAGGAAGAGGGCGGGGGTGTGGACGAGGAGGAAAATGAAGAGGAGGAGGTGGAGGACGAGGACGAGGACGATGACAAGGACAAAGAGGGCGGCGAGGGCGGAGAGGAAGAGGACGAGGAGGGTGCCGGTGACGATGATCTCGTGGAGGTAGACGCGGACGGCGTGAGGACGAAGAAGAAAAAGAAGAAGGCGTCGGGCACACGAGGCCCCAAGTGGACGGTTTTGGAGGATCTTTGTCTGTGCGAGTCGTGGACGACGGTGAGCTATGACTCCATCATCGGCGCCAACCAAAAATACGGGAAGTATTGGGCGAGGATCAAGGCCGAGTTCGATGAGCGCAAGCTCATCAAGAGCGACTACAACAAGGTGACAATGAAGAGGAGCCAAAAGGCAATGTCGACGCGATGGGCCATCATCCAGGCGTCGGTGAACTCCTTCCATGGATACCATCACGACTTAGTGACCAGAGCCGACAGCGGCGCCGACGTCTCCCAACTGGTACGACTCTTTCTTCCATAATCTGTAGCGCCTACATTGTGTTCGATGAAATGATTCCGCTTCCTTTGGTTAGTTTGATAGGGCCATGGAGGTTTACCGGAGGAACTCAAATGGGCATAAGTCGTTCACGCTGAAGCATTGCTATAGGAAGCTCAACGGGAACGAGAAATGGCGGTTGACGCGCCTGTCGCTGTCCAAGGGGAAGGACTCCATTGATCTGGACGCGCCGCTAGCAACGTCGGCAGGACGTCCTACTGGCAACAAGGCTGCCAAGGCCGCCTTGGCCGACGCCGCGTCGTGTGAGAAGACGTAGGCGTCGATCACGAAATGCCTCGCCGACGTCTCCTCGACCTTTCTCTCCCGCGACAAAAAAGCCGACGAAAGGTGGGCGGAACTGCTCAAGAGGCAAGAGGAGAAGTTGGAGCTCAAGAAACGCAGGGATGACATGTCCCTGCTGAGAGCGTCGATCGAGGGAATGTCTCCACGGACGCGGGCGGCGCACAACTTCTTCAAAGGCCAGATCCTGTTATCACCAGATTTTAACCAAGTCCGGAGATGGGCCGTGATCGAAGAAGGGCTTAGAGGACATGCATATGAAGTGTCTCTGAATCAGCCTTGTGCGAGAATTTGGGCTAGATTGCCCGTGTATCTGTATATTATGGTAGATTTAGAATTAAGAGATAAAGTTTAGTCGTACACAACTAGGTTTATTCCTAAGACAGAAATTCCACGGACTATAAATATGTACCTAGGGTTAGTGAGAAAGGAGGACGATCACGTTCACAACAAACCAATCTAGGCGCATCGCCACCCCTTGTTTCGAGGGTTTTCTCCCGGGTAAGCAACATGCTGCCTAGATCGCATCTTGTGATCTAGGCAGTATCAGTTTATTCGTTGTTGGTGTTGCTCGTGCTGAAGCCTTTTGATGGCGAGCAACACCCTTATCGTGGATGTTTTGGGGTTGACGTTGATACTTTCATGACATGCTTGCTTAGCTACGCTACCCCTCAATGTCTAGCTACCCTTACACCTATCCTAGGTGTAAGGGCAGCATCTTGCTTGTTCTTTATTTAGTAGATCTGATCCGTTATAGTTGTTCCTTGTACTTCAAGGATTGGTTTGATATCCGCATGGTTAGGCCTTACAAACGGGTTGAACGATCCGGTAGCGCGTAAGGTGTGGTTTATTAAACCCTAGAGGGATTGTTCCGGGGATCAACTTCATGTTGGTTTTTAGGCCTCTTTAGGATTGGTTTTCCATCATCTTACGTATCTGCTAGGCTCAACTACGCGTAGGATGTTCCGGTTATGCGGTGAAAACCCTAGACTATCGTAGATTGGTTTAACTTGATGTTGATAAAGCAGGATCCCCATGTCACCGTAAATCCAACGTGAACCATGGGGCAATCGGCTCTTTGAGCCGATCCAGAAGGCAACCTAAGAGCCGATCGGAGCTCGTATTTAATGTTTACGTGTTTGCCATGCAAGAAACTAATCGAAGCAATCCATCACCTTCCTGACCAGGTATAGGTCAGGTGGCACGCCCTCGCACCAGCCGGGACGTGTGCCGGAGCATTGCGGGCCGTTGCCCGAGGGACCAGGATCCACCAGCAGTCCTGGGAGCCTCCCGGCTCTCCGTGTTGCCCGTCGCTGCTCGCCGGTGGGTTTTGGTAGGCAACAGATCCTCGACGACATCGAAGCCAAAATGGCGGCGGCCGACGCGGCTGCCCAGGCAGCGGCAGCAACCGTGAGCAAGAGCCGGCTGACGCGACTTCTACTGCTACACCTGCGTCGGCATATGCGTCGGCGACGGAGCAGACGGAGCATGCCTAGCACCGGGCAAATCGCGACGAGGTTATTGTGATCGACGGGCCTGCGTCGACTCAGGATACGTCACCGTCGCCCAACCCTTCTTCTAAATTACCATGCACCACCGGTCTATAATATGATCGCACACCCAGTACTTTGATCGCCGCTACTCTGATCGCGACGATTCGGCGGGAACGATCTCTTTTGAATGCAACAATTTGAATTTCTGATTGGGGGCAGCGTTTGGGGGACGCGGCTGGGGAGCGACGTCCCCCAAATGCGACACGAATAAAACACGTCCCCCAAACGCTCAATCCGACGCTTTTTGGGGGACGCTTTGGGAGACGCGACTGGAGATGCTCTAAGGTCAAGTCTCCAAAGACACAAGAACACACTACTCTCTCGCGGCATCATCGATTCCTACCCCAAAAGCCGTCCTAAGTAACCTACACTCTTCAAGGGAACTGATCTAGCAATATAAGGCTCGCTCAATGTGAACCACGCGGAGATTGCCGGGAACAGAGGCCAAACACTTAGGAAGGAACCAAAGGAAACAACAATCATTACTTGGTCTGCGAAAAAAAAAAGCCCGTATAAGAAGTTCATGAGCGAAATAAAAGCAAGGCAGTGCGCCAGCGCCACAGAGGAGCACCCAATTTGGGTGTAAAAAAAGAATTAATCAGAATTTTACTCACACTTTTTTGTGTAAATTTTATATGACTTACAGCCTATTACACTTGTAGTTACATGATTTGGAACATGTAAAATTAGGCAGACAAGGCTGTAATTTTACTTTTCAAATCATGCAGACGGGCTTGTTTCTGTTGTTCTTCTTTACAATTTCACTATCTTGAAAGTTAAAGTCCATTGCATCTATATTTACTTGATCTAGGACATGTAATTTTGGTAAAAAAAAACATTGTAATTTTGGTCTTTAAATCATGTTTTATGGATTTTTTTTCTGTTTTTGATTAGTTTGCATGTTGCTAATTATAGGCAGTTAGCGCACATATAAAGCTCAATAACGATCTTTTATATGGGATTGAGTGATTTTTTTGTCGATGCCATCTTCTTATAATTGGAAGAAAAGTTGACTTAGGACAAATTAAAAATCAGTTGACCAACAAATAGACACACCCTAAGATATTGTATCTAAAATTCTGTAGATACACTGCTAGGATATACAATGTATTGTGAGTGCACTAAGGCTAGTCATAGTGGTAAGTATCATGTAGTAGTATCATGCATATGATATTTGTGTATGATACTATCTCTATAGTGGGTAGTATCATAGAGTAGTATCATAGACATGCTATATTTATTATTTTTTACAATCTCAATGCAAATTTGTGTACAAGATTTGTTTGTCATTAAATTTTCTTGTGATATGTGCTATGATACAGTATCTACCTATGTTACTCTAATCTTCTCTCTCCTGCTTAATTAGCTGCCACATCATCATTTTCATGGGACCAATATGCATGATACTGGCTATGATACTAGCACTATGGCCAGCCTAAGCCACTAGCTCGGGGGGGGGGAAGACCCACGTTAGGTCCTTTGCGTCAAATGCCCTGAGGGTTGTGTTGTAATAATGACTAGTCCTTGAAGCGCCTACTGATTGGGATCTCATATTGAACACATCATCTGTGTCAACAAAGTAAAGAACATCCTTTTGTATCTCCCTATTGCAAGCTGCGACAGATTTGCAGAACCGTCTACTGATGAAAAGTGCCTGGCCACCTAGCCCGCCACTCAAAGGCACCCATGTAGATGCCCTGATGTCAGCCTCAAAAACCTCTACCTTGTAAGTAAACTCAAAACCCCCATTGGCCGGCCATAACACTTGCCGCCTCACCATTAGCAGCTTTCCACAAGACTCAATCAAGTACCACATTGTCTTGATTTCAGCATACATGACCTCATGCGGGCACTCTTCGAGTTTCATATATTGGGTTGCTTCAGGAATCATGTCCGCTTTGGTCATCTTCGTCAAGTCATATGGGTGTTCATCACCGATTTCGTCGTCATCTTGATCGTCGTCGTCGTTGTCATCGTCGTCGCTATCATCGTTGTCATCATCGTTGATGTCATCATCATCGTCGCTATCATCGTCGTCATCATCGTCGTTGTCATCATCATCGTCATCGTCTTCCTCTTCCTCGTTGCTCCACACAACAAAATCTTTCCCGATGACACACTTTCCACCCATAACCGTGGGTACACCATTACCATCGGAGGCGATATCAAGGAAGACGAGATCCTCTGCTTGTGTGATCCCGTATAGCCTATCTCCCGAAAACACGACATCAATGATATAGCTGAGGCGAGTTGCATAGGACTTGGGCAACCACACACCCTTCCCAAGTTGGGTTAAGATGATGGGGCAACTACGGTGGTTGGTCATGATAGCGATGACGTCATCCGGGGTCGACCGTAGAAGCACCTTACGGATCCTGAAAATATCAGAAACATGGCCGATGGCAGCGTCCAACTCGGGGAGAGACAATGTCGTGCAAGAAAACTCATCGTGCAAGTAGTATGTGTGTCCGTTCTCGGCGTCCGCGCAGTCGACGGCGATCCAGCAGTCGGTAGAGCCAACACACCTCGTGTTCTCGAGGAAGGACAAAATTAAACGGTTGTGGTACGCAGAGCCAGCGCAGCTCGCAGTAGTGGGGAACGAGACGAGGCGGCGCAGAACACGGTCGGAAGGGTTCAAGAACCCCCAATCGGAAGCATGATCCATGGCAGCTGCCGTGGAGGGGGACGTGCGGCCGAGCGCCAAGAACGGCACACGGACTGGAAGGCAGCGGCGTCGACGGGGAAAAAGAAGCGGGCGGAGATCAGGGCTAGGATGTCCTCTGGGAGTTCAGACCACGGCGGCGCCATTGATTAATTCGACGGCACTTCACGCAGGCGGGTACGTGAGCTGTGCGCCGCTTGCCGTAGATCAGAGCGCACGGAAATTGACGAGTCGCCGTCGGGATTCGCTAGGCGTTTGGCCAAGAGAAACATGCACGTACAAAGATCGATTGTTTGGTGCTGCGTTTCTGATCCTCTGTTGCACTATATAATAGGATAGAATATTACAATACACACTCCGAGCACAGGTACAAACCTTGATTAGTCTGCAGCAATTAGATTTAGTAGCAGACCCGCCCTTATTCCACCTGACGTGGTGAGTCGGGACTCCTCTCCCAACACCTAAGAGCAATTTCAATAGTATAGCCAACTGTTGGCTATAACAAGATGTCATATCATTTGTAGTTATCATCATATAGCTAACATGTACAATAGTTGGCTATAAGAATGTAGTACTTTACTAATATATGGCTCACCTTTCACTCTCACAAGGTGTCTAGGAGCACGTGCAAGAGCTGGCTATTGCATCGTAGCCCACCTCCATTCTCTCTCCTCTTCTCTCTCATCCAACTCATCTAAAATATATTATTTAATGTCTTATAGTCAGCTGATTGGACTCTATTGTACTTGCTCTAAAAGAACTACGTCTTGGATCGTAGATTCCTAATCTCCTGCTCGACGAAAGAAAAGAAGAAGCCGAGCTTTTGTGTTTATGGTGATTAATCAACTCTGCGCAGGTCCCCGCTGGAGCGTTGGCGACGTGCACTTCCTCGGCTTCCGAGTTCAATACGACAGTTCAGATTCCCGATACGCAGTGTGCTGCCGTCCAATGCTTTCTAGGAGAGGCAACTTGGAGAGGAGCGTGTAGGGTTGCGTACCAGTTGGAGAGGTGAGGTCCCTCCAGCTGGGGTTGGAGACTGCAAGACGGTCACTTTGGCTGTGACGACATGGCATCTCTGGAACAATCGGAATGCAGTGCGCAATGGGGAACCTCTGAAGTTGCCTCACAGCCTAGCCTTACAGATAATGTCGTATATTCAGATGATCTTGCAGCATTTGTTCAAACCATTGGTGATCCGCACGTGTGATACTCCCTCAGCTTCTGCTTGGGTTCCGCAACCGGAAGGGTCGGTGGTGATCAATGTCGATGCTGCTTTGTTCAAGTCCACAGATCGGATGGGGGTCGGCGTCGTAATCAGGAACCACATTGGTAACTTCCTGGCTGCTTGGAGCCAGGTACTTGATGAGGTTACGTCGCCTGAAATTGCAGAAGCACAAGCCATCAGATGTGCAGTCTCCCTCGCTCGTGATGAAGGCCCGAACAAGATCATCTTGGTCTCGGATTGTCTCTCCGTCATTCAGAGGATCAATTGCAAGATGAAGGATCGCTCTTTGGTGGGAGTTGTGGTCGAGGATATCAAAACCCTCGCCGCGTCTAGAACATGGGTGTCTTTCCGCCATGTTAATCGTTTGTGTCATCTGTCCCGGAGTTTCTCAGGGACAAACTTTGTATTGATGTTATTTGATCAATAAAGTGCTGAATTATGTTTAAAAAAAGCTGGGGTTGGAGAGGTTGCGCGGCCCCGTCGCGTGGAACTCCCACGCCGGCGGCTTGGCGCCGCCTCCGCTGCTCCCCATCCCTGGGCGGAGTGGCGGTTCGCTGGCGGGGAAGGAAAGCGGGATGGGGAAGGAGGATGAGTTTGACGCGGCGTTTTCTTGTTGTTGTCTTTTTCCGCCTCCTCGTCATGCACTTAAGCCGTGGCGCGGGCCGAGAATGTGTCAGGAATCAGCTCCAGCCGACGCAAACCTGGTCTAAATATGTGTAATAACCC
>NC_061513.1:236842443-236879911 GCF_022539505.1 Lolium rigidum
GGATATGGCAATTTGTGAGGAAGCCCCTTCACAAAGATCATATCAACGACTTGTATACTACAACATGCAGTGGTATGCTGGGTCACCGCAATATGTGTCTCGGACGCGTCTCTGCGTTTGTGTGAACACGCAAAGTGTCTGCTCACGTCTGGCGGACGTTTTGTCGGACCCGCCTAGCAGTGACACATGCTCGATGCGTCTTCTAAACCGTGCAGTTACTGACGCCGAGGCGTCGCTTAGGCAGTCCGCGGCCGCGTAATGGCGATGCCTCGCATGGCGTGCGGCCGTCACCTACCTCTGCGCACGACGTAATGGCGATGTCACGCATGCCGCGGCCGTCGCCTGCCTCCGGCCTATATAAACAGGGGCGCACGCATCTCATCTCCTCCCACACTAAACCCTAGCCGCCGCTGCTCAACCTCCACCTTTACCACCATGAGCAGCGCCGGCCGTGGCCAGGCTGCCGCGCCTCCACCTCCACCTTCGACTCCACCTCCCCTGGCCTTGAGCTCCAACGAGGAGTTCGACGATGATGACAGCACCGACGACCTCCTCGACCCGGTCAGGGACGCGAAGTTCCTAACTGATGCGGAGAAGGAAGCAGAGGAGGAGCGGGCGGCCCACACGGCGTTCGACGTCGAGATGGAACGCCACAGGGTGGTGGCCGCCGTAGAGGACAACTCCTCCGACATCTCATGGTCTTTTGATGACCCTGATGCGCCTACATCGGAGCAGAAGGCGGCGGAGCAGAGGGCGTTAGTCGACTCCTTCGAGACGCTCAAGAAGACCAAGGATGCCGCGAACGAGACGCTACAGCGGTGCCTGCTAGAAGGACGCGGCGGCGCACCGAGCTCTAGCGGCCACACGGCTGGCGGCGGAGAAGCAAACGAAGGAGGGACGGAACGACGGGGGCCATCGGGCAGCAAGTAGTCTAGGCTTCTATTGTATAGTTTGTAGTATATATGATCTAAAGACATCGATGCACATAGACATTGATATAAGGTACTACTACCACAAACACTCCATATTCATTGCGGAGAATAGGGATGTCCAAGGGGTCAGAGATGATAAAGATGCCTCGAAGAAGATTTTGGCAGTGGTTCATCTAGTTTTAGGTATGTGCTAACTTTGAGGTTTGGGCATCACAAGCCGTATGTTCTAGATCCGACATTGTCCAAATGGTGTTGAATGCAAAAGGTTCAGCTACAAATGTCTGCTAATTGATCGAAAAGTGACTTTGACACATGAGCATATGTGCTTCCTATTTTTGTGAACATATTTTTGGAACTCTGAAAAATCTGAAATTAAATATGTGCACATTTCAAACGTACTGTATGGTAGAAATTTCCGAGAGGGGGACTTGATCACTACTACTTCCTCTGTTTCAAAATAAGCGTGCCAATTTTTTTTAGATACGGATATACATAACCAAGATGTGTCTATCCAGAATTTTAGATAAAACTAAGACACTGTTTTTCTTGGACGATTTATCTACTCTTCATGTTCTTGGCCTGCCTTGTCCTCCTCACTCGTCTTGCACTCGAGGTAGTATGCCGTGAAGACGACGACGGTAAGCACATGCACGGCATTCAGCGCCAAGTCGCAAATGCCAGTGTAGGCAATTCTGCCCACGGCGCTCGTCGGGGACCACATTACGCCGAGAGCGACCACCGGCTTTCTGGCTGCGCTGTCTAGCGCCCACGTCGCGGCGGCGCAGAGGGCGGCCTGCGTCTTCTTCGCGCGCACGAGCCGCCACGCGCGCCCCACCGCGCTCTGGCCTCGCCGCCCGGGCTCCGCCGCCGCCACCACGCTGGCCACCGCGCACACGACCTGTAAGTACCGCCGGGAGATCAGCACCACGAGCTGGAGAAGCAGCACCTGTGCAGATCCGGGCACGGGCGGCGCCAGCAGAGAGAGCGGAGAGAGAAGCACCAGGAACGCGGTGACAGCCACGAAGAACGCCGGTATCATGACCCAGTTCGAGACGAGGAAGCCAGTCACCATGGAGCCGCCCAGCACCTCGCCATCCATGACCTTGCCCAGGCAGGATGCCAGCGTCGGGCGCTCGCCGGAGCACGACGTGACTGTGGCTGAGACGACGGCGATCTTGACTGCAGACGGGAAGGTCGCGCGGGCGATGTCGGCGAGCTCGAGCCAGAGCGACAGCGACGGTTGGTCGTCACTCGTGAGGGACACGAGGAGGAAGATCGCCGCGTTGCTGGCGGTGGATAACGCGGAGAGCAGCGCGAAGAGGCGGAAGCTGCACGCAGGGAGGAGGGCGGCGTTCTTCAGGAAGGTGCAGAGTCCCCGTGCCGGTGCTGGTTCCCCTCGGGCGTGCGCGGTGTCCGCCATGGCCTCCCACGATCCAAGAACGTCACGCAGTGGCGAAATCACCTATTTTTGTCCTTGAAATCCGTAATGAGATCCGGTGCAGATATCACATCGTGTCGCGAGTTTCCTACATATACTGTCCATTCCAAAATATGAACCAAATTACCGGTACTCCTAAAACTCGTACTCCGTATTAGTAACTATTAACTCTTGGCCGAATAGGAAGGACTCAGTGCAAAACGGGAAGTGGCGCGACAAAATTACACCGAATCAAAAGCATGCAACTTATGAAGATCTTTTCAGTTGGCAAAAAAAAACTAGAAAATGAGAGAAGGTCAAGGTTATCCGAGCAAGATTTCAAGACCGTGTTTGCTAGTTTGGGGCGATTTTGTGGCTTGCGGCGGCATGCCGTGGGAAGCATGCTCCATCATAAATGGTAGCACGATGTAGATTTTGTTTGATAGTTATGAAGATTTGTCCTACGGAGAACCAGAGATATTTTTTTTTTTTTTTTGAGAAAAGAACCAGAGATATATGTTCCCTATTTGTTAACATGGCTTGCAGCCCATAAAGCAAGCTGCACAAGTGCCCTTTGAGGTCTCTTTTAGCCGCCGCCTACACCTTGGCCTCATCCACAGATCAGTCCCCCCTTCCTTTCGTGGCCGGTCTTGCTGGCGTCAGGATGGCTAGGGAATCTGATATATGTGTGGAATTTTTAATAAATTAGGATTTTCAATAGATTAGGATAGGAGTTTAGTAGTTGTCTTCCTGTTAGCTTCCGTCTCAATGGAGATGGCATCGTCTAAAATAGGTGTTCTTCGGGTCTTCATTCAACGAGAAGATCTTGTTCGTGGCTTAATGGTGGTGTTGGAGGATTACAATTTTTCAGGTATGGACCTTCAGATTTTGCTTGGGCAGATTAATTTTGAATCTTTTTTCATGGTTGCCGCGAGAAGATTATCCTCGCAATATTTATCGCATCTACTACGTCATCGATAATGGCTATCCGTGCTCTCGACTCTCCAGCTACGTCGACCAGGCTATTCGTTGTTTCTACCTTTGTTTCTACCTTGCATACCGTTGTTAGTACTCCTGCCAATATTGATTGACTACTTTAGTGAGTACGCCTTGGCATTGTTGTTCAAACTAAAACTATGGGAGAAACTTCGTTGGTATTTTCAGATCTATGGTTTTGTATCTATTTTTGGCTGACTTCAAAGAAGTACAACATTGTGTCATACAAGAAAATGAAATTTGAACAGCTCAATGATTTGCTTGTTTCTTTTAAACTTTATGAGTCCGTGTATATCTACCATGTACCATTTGTTACTATAAATATATGTGGTACTGATTCTCTATCTCTATCTCTACTACTTAAAATAAAAATAAAAATACTTAAAAAGTCTAAACTGTTTCCGTATTCTGCCAATACGTTTGGTCGTTCCCCGTTCCTTTCGTCGTACTCCCGTTCCGCGTCGTCCTTCCCGCAAACGTTTCCGTGGGCCGTGGCTTCGTCCTCCCGCAAACATCGCTGCATTCAACTGACACAGCGCCCCCGCCTCCGTCTCTCTCTCCCATCGTCACGCAACCCTAGCACCGAGCAGCCCTCCGCCGCCAGTCTCGCATCCTCGCCCAAGTCGCCTCCCGCTGTCATCTCCCTGGAAAAGTTCCCGCAGTCTCACCTCCTCGTTGCCGGACTCCCGACCACCGAGCGAAGCGCCACCTCTATACTCTCTCCCCAAGAATCCAGCCACCTCTCCTCTCGGCCTCTCCAGCATCCACACCTTGGCGACGGCCCTATCGGCCTCTCCCCCACATCCGGGGGCCCTCACACCTCCTCCTCCAACGCCTCCGGTCGTCACCGTCTCTACCGCATGGATCCGGCGCCATCGCCTCCCCTCGACCGTCAATAATTCCCCTGCTTGTCCCTGTTCACCACCGCCCGACGCCCTCCATAGATCGTGACCAAGAGGAGCAGCACATACCCTCAAAAAAAGAGGAGCAGCACGGACTCAATCTGGGCATGGAGGCCCAGATCCGACCTCCCCCTCCCCCTCCTCATTGCCCCTCTCTCTAATTCATTCTCTCATATTGCAAATCAATTTCGTTCGCGTTTTAGCAAATCTGTAGCAATCAGATTATTTACCATGTAATCCATTTTTCCGCAGTGAATTTTAGGTCACTGATGCACGAATCGAAGCATGGTTTCGGTGAATTTTGGGTCACTGGATGGGCACTCGTCAAGGCCACAACCGCCGGCGAGCCTGTCGTCGCGGACTCGACGGACTGCTTGGCGGGATCGGCTCTGGGTTCAGGTAGGTCGGCTTCTTGGCCTTCATCTTCGCGTGGGAGAAGCTCAATCCTCAAGCCCCCATACGCAGTTGTGTGAACAAGGTGATTTCTAATCGACTGCACTTGTGTGGTTTATTCTCAGAGCACATGTACTACTACTTAGCGGTGAGGTTTCAGTGTTGATTCTTTTGGGGACAATTGTGATATTGCATTGGCAGATACAAACGTGATAAACCTGGGTATTGAAAAAGAGAGATACAATGCTCTTTACCTAAGTTATTTATTGATCTCAATCAAGGTTCAGAATTTTATTAATTGATAGACTCAAAGAAAGGGAGGCAAAGTGCTTTTTACAAGTTATTTCTCGAGTTATGTTCAATTTTAAGCAAACATAGCGACGATTGGGACAGGCTCCTAATTGAAAATGAGACCCATGGTTTTACCATGTTGTGTAGTTTGTAGACGCACTACAGTGATTTGCATGTTCAAATATATGTATTTGCTCTCCAACATTTATGGTATAGTGAACCATTGTG
Source organism: Lolium rigidum (assembly GCF_022539505.1). Taxonomy (NCBI): domain Eukaryota; kingdom Viridiplantae; phylum Streptophyta; class Magnoliopsida; order Poales; family Poaceae; genus Lolium; species Lolium rigidum. The sequence goes on from NC_061513.1 coordinate 236,847,603, forward strand.
ACTGCGCGACCTGAGCTTCTTCCTTCATGTTAGCTTAGTTAAGGTGTTGGTGTAAGCTTTATATAACTATAAACTGTAATTATACATTTTGGCAGCAGTTCGTTAAAACAATAATTTGACCAACGTTTTGACGTGATATATGGAGTAAATTTTGCAATGATTCTGATTCCCATCTTATTACAGATATCCCAGAACCACAAATAATCTCTGTCTTTTGTATTGCAACCAAATGTTTGTGATCTGCCGTTTGCACAGGTATCATATGCACCGAAGGAGTTACAACCTTCTCTTTGTAGACAACTTGTAGGCACGCCCTCTGCACTCTGCAGCTTCCCGCTCCATAAAAGAGGCCGCTTCCATTGAATATGTATGCTTGCGTTATGAAAGCCTTAGTGTGCTGATCTATGACAAGCTTATCAGCAGATTGAATCTTGTCCTGGTCATATGGGGTGTCAGTCTCCTGCAGCTGAATGTATGTTGCTTTCATAAATTTGTGTCTCCTTGAAGTCTGGTTAGATCATTACTTCTTAATTTCCCTTAGGATCAACCAAGTTATTTATCTCCTATCAGTGTATAAGTAGGCATTCACATGCAAAAGAAACTACTGGGTTCAGGTTATAGCATTACAAAATAGGATGTGAACTACATAAGTGGCGAGAATAGGAATACCTCAGAAGCGATTTTCTTCTTAGTATTTCACATCCTAAGATACAGAAAGTGATTTTCAATAAGTAAACTACAGAATTCTTTGGGTTTCTCTAAAGCATATGATGAATTGCCTTTCTTCTTAGTATTTCACATCCTATAATAAGATAAGATACAGAAAGAGATTTTCATAAAGTAAACTACAGAATTCTTTGGGTTGCTCTAAAGCATATGATGAATTGAGTACCTTTTCATGAATGTCCAGGAATTTTTATTGTTCAAAGGAGGCCCTTAATCAAAAAACTAATTTATTCTTTTTCCAATGTCCGCTCTCAAACTTTTGCATTTATTTCCAACACAATTCCTTGAAGAATATTATATCATCTTTGTTGCATGATTTTTTTGAATAAATGTCTATTTTGTCAGTTGTACACTTCCAGCTCGCATTGAAGTTCTTTCTAACACAGAAAATCATCAGATGTGTTGCGATGACTGCGAGGACACTTGGCACCGTGACGCGAGATCCAGATCATGCACCACCTCTCCGAGCATCCTCGCCGCTATGAGGATGCACTCTTAATGCATATTTTCATGGAGATCTGAGGCGGTGGCTTGCTCTTCGACCTCAACGTGACCAAGGAGCACTACGCCAAGTGTGATGCCGCGAAGCTCATCAAGACAATCATTGTGGCTGTGGAGATATGCCACATGCTTGTCGTCATGCGCATGGACCTCAAGCAGGAAACTTCTTGTTTGCTGGCACCGCCAAGGACATGCCACTGATTTTGGGCTATCCATGTTCTAGAAGCCAGGTATGTACTATGTTTCTTTACTTTATGTTAACCAGTCTTACCACAATTCATGATATAGAGATGGTCTTTCATGTGTAGTAATTTATTGACCGGTTGGAGCTTATTGGGATGATCAAGACGGCCATAGTACTTTCTAAACATTTGTTTAAAAAAGTCTTCCTGTTATTCTATATTTCCTTGAAAAGGGTGCTGAACACAGGGATTTTTTTGGTTGTCTTACTTGGGGCTATAAGAATCAATGTAGGCGTCTTCTTCATTGCGGCTACCTATTCGCCAGATTTTTTCCCTTCGGAATTGGGAGCATAATTTATATACATTTTGAGAATCATGGTTTTAAGGCGTCTGCCTTAGAACGCTTAGGCAATAAGGTGACATGGTAGAGCAACAGAAATTTGTCCGCTTTAGGCACTTAGGTGTCAGGGCGGGGGTAGAACGCCTTACCGCTTTAAAAAACCATGTTGAGAATGCCTATTTTTCCGAAAGAAAATATTTGTTGCTCACTCGAGTTAGTGTTGGTGATCTGATTCTATCATTTGTTGCTCTGATAGGAATTCTAATCTCCAACAAAGTTACATAATTATTGCAAATACAAGACAAGGGAAAATTATATAAAGAAATCTTCATGAAATGGTCAAATTGCAAAGAAAAGTGTTGCAAATTGACAAATCCCCCGTCCCAATTCTCTACCACCTGCAATTATCGGTCTTTGACTTATCTCTCCTATCAGTTATGTGGAATGTGATGGCCTTGATTCTGGTGTAATAATTTAAGTAAATATAGTATTAATTTTTGACTTGTTTCTCGAGTTGTAGTACTCTTTCAGGAAGATTTGCTAATTTTCTACATGACCAACATCATTAATTGGTTTTTTATATGGACCTTTAGCTATTTTCCCTTAGAACTATCAAACTAATGTAGCCTCCACATTCATTCTATCCTGTAGTCGGTGAACGCACAACCGCCTACTGTTAGTAATGCAGATGATGTTCCTTCATCTTTGGTGTAGGTAGCTTTTACTTTGAATTATGGGCAAATTTTAGCCATTTATTTGGGTTAGTTTAGAACTATAAAGCACAATCAGCTTATTGGCAACTCGTATCTGACTTTGTACCGGATTTAGTTCTCTTGCAGTGGCATATGATTGTCATTTAGATATCCTACAATAGCATAATTATTGGCAATGCATCCTGGATTTTCATTAATATGTGTGCTAGCGATAAACTGATCATGTTTAAGGTGATATACATAGCACGAAGAAATTGTTACCGTTGCGACCTAAACCACTATTCATCTCTTTGGTTCTGGCTGAATGAAAAATGACACAGAGCTTCTTATGTGCCCTCCAGGTTCACTTTGGCATGTTGATCTTCCTGGGGTCCATGGTGTATGACCCGCAAGAGATCATTTAGAGGGCGCACCACGGCGACATGGACCACATCAAGCACGCGCTCACCCTCTTCACTGATTTCATCGCCGTCCTTGTCAGGATCCTCATCATCATGGTGAGCACCCAAACCACCTTCGCGGCATATTCATTCTCCATCCACTGTTTACCACAATTTATGGTCATGTTGATGTGGTATGATCTGATCTATTATGCTGATGATGTTGTTTTCCATTGCAGCTCAAGAACGCAGGTGACAAGTCAAAAGAAGGCGGGGAGAAGGAGGGGAGGAGGAGGTCTTGAACATTTCATCTGCACATAGTAGATACTACTGCTACTACCACCATCACTAATGGTACCACCACACTACGGTGAAGTAACTTGTGTGTGAGGAGGAGGAGGAGGACTGCTTTTTCAGTTTGGGAACGTCATTTGGCTGCAGAAATTGATAAGGGTGATCACACTTTTGGTTCCAGGACAATATGGAAATTTCCAATAGCATAGTTCTAGATCTTCATCACCCTGGATCAAGCGTCATATTCTAATCATGTACATGTGCTTTAGCTAGGAAAATAGAATCGTTTCTTCACAAAATTATAATTTCACAGTTAAGTGGAAACATTCCTCCAATACTGAGTAGCCTAACTGACTATCATTTCCCAGCTATAGAGTTTAACATAGGGGTGAGAAGGATACTAAAATCGTCCAGCAAGTTCTTCTACTCTTTACTGCTAGGTGTCTTGATCGAAAAAATCGAAAAACATCCAGAAAAGCGTAGGGGCGAGAAGAATAATAAAATCATTCAACAAGTTATTCTACTCTTGATATCTTCGTAAACTTTTATACAGACCATAATTTGTGAAATATATGGGTTTCGGGCTGACATTAGGTTTCTTTTGTTTATGACTTGGTAATTAAAGTATATTCCTTCTATTTAGTTCATTTTTTCCATTACATGTTGCTGATCTTTGGTTTATTATTTGAGCACTGACATTCTCAAAATACAACCTGAGCAAAGCGTTTAATCCCCCCAGTCCCCACCCCACCCACTATATGTGTAGGTTTTAGTAAACAAAGTGCAGTGAATGATCAAGTGTGAATATTTACTTAATTTTGCAAAAGTGTATTTCCAGGGTATAGCTTGGGTTGTTTCGCAGGAGTATGTGCATTCCAAGATGTGATTTAGGGGAAGGTATGAAGGGTAAGAAACTCTGACAGAAGATGAAGTTATGCAGCTACTCCGAATTAGCTAATATGCAAGTTGCCATACTGAACCAGCTTAGCAGGTTTTCATTATGGTAAGGGTAAATCAAACTTCGGAATGCTTGCAGGTTGAATATGTGTTGTTTGACAAGAAGATGGTAGAGCAATGCATTGGAGGACATGTACAGTCCGGCAGGATATACAAGGTCAAAAACTTAAAATAAATGCATGGATAGAGAAACTTCAGATACATGGCAAACAGTCACGAATGAAGATAGAGCGAGCACATCGACAATGTTTTTTTCAATTTTCATATGGATCAAATGAAAATGAATTAAGTTGTTTTATAAAACGTGCGTTGCACCACGTGCACGTGACAATGAATAAAGCACTTCAGTTTGCACTTTTACTGTACATTTAATTGAGTTGCATAACTCTACAATAAAGCACTTGTGTTAGAGCTTATGTTTACTTTTCCGTTGTCGTTCTTCTCTTGTTTCCTTCATTCTGTCGATCTTTATTCCATTTTGAGAAGCAACATGTCATAGTGGTTTACTGATCATTATTACTTAATTATGAGAAGATGCATCTTTTTGCCACAGGCTGAATCAATGTGGAGTGAAGTAGAATAACACTAGAGCAGAGCACTGGACTGGGCGGATGATCTGAGAGGTGATTGTAAATATTTGGATAGTAAAAAATACAACTATCATAGTGGTAATTCCTTCATTCTGTCGATTTGTATTTAATGTTGATATCAATAATCATGTCATAGTGCTTTACTAATCATCATTGCTTAATTGTGAGAAGATGCATCTTGTTGCTGCATGCTCAATCAATGTGGATTGGAGTAGAAACATTGGAACAAAGCAATGGAGGGGCCAAAAATGTTGCCAAACCACCTGTTATTCTACTTTGGCTACTAAAACACACTTTAAAATGTCAAAATATCCTTGAAACAAAAATGGTGTGTATATGCAAATATTTTATGTTTGCACAAAGTTTAATAAAAAGAGTAATATTTTTTGAGGCTTGTGTAAATAAGATGTTTTTTATGCTCTACAATGGCTATTGACAAGACATTTTGTTTATCTTTTTTACACGCTATAATTTTTTTTCGAAAATTTATGTGTGAATACATAATGTTTAGATGTACGCATGGATTTTTTTCAGAACTTTTGAGATTTTGAAATGTGTTTTTTTATGTATTTTTCATAATGGGATGTTTCTACAGCTACGAGTCAAGAGAACACCTCCAGTGATAAATATCTTATTCAGAAGAGGTGATGTATAGTGTACATATTTATTTCTACTTTTGCTAGGTGGAGCGAGATAACGCGAGTAATTGAGTATCGCCAGTATCGCCCCGGCGATAAAGGTGGATCTAGAGTTGAGAGATAGATCAAAAGTGTTAAAGGTGGCATAAATCTCTTCAAAGATTCCCTCGATGTCGAAGAATGTAAATGGCGATACGGTAACAAATTTGGTAAAACGGCGAGATGACAACGGACTCATTGCGATCTCACTTTGTGCATCTTTGAAACACAATTTTTTCTTTCCCGTTGCAACGCACGGGCATTTTTACTAGTGTAAATAAAAAACCTTTGAGGTCTAGACTTCCCTACCAAGAGCCGAATTCTTATACGAAAGTCGCACACATTTTGCAAAAAAACATACACAGGAAAGGCTTTGAAATGTAATATACACCACTCCCTTATAATATGTGGTATTGATTGTCAAAAAAGAATACCCTTTGAGGTCTAGAGTTCCCTACATGAGCCGAACTCTATATGAAAGTCGCACACATTTTGCGAAAAAACATACATAGGGAAGGCTATAAAATGTAATGCGCTGATGTGCACATGAAATATTTTGGGCAGGTGATGTATAATTTTGAGCCATGTGATGTAAGAGCATATCCCAGAGATGATAAAAAAACATATATAACTAACTTATAGGGCACGAAAGTCCAAAAAAACAGCTCAAACATGTGCCCTATTCCTATTTAGTATCACAGTTGAAATTTTGCCTCTTGTGCTGCAAATAAAGGGCACCAATGCTAATGCCCTAAAACAAATACCGTCAGAAACTTCCGCGCCCCACTCCCGAGTGCTGGATCACATGTTGGGTGCTTTACTTTACATCACCCGGAGTGGGTGCCCTATATTTTGTGCCAAAAACCCAAAAAGTTATGCCCTATAATGCTTTTGAGGTGCCCTATTTTATAATATTCGTTGGAGATGCTCTAAATGTATATCACGTATATGGTGATGCAAACAAATCCCCTTCCCTCCCCGTGCACCCCCAACCGCCACGTTGAACGCCTCGCACGCCTTCTTCTCGCAGCTGCCACAACCGCGTTATCGTCGATTCCGCTCGTCTCCGCCGTCGCCTCACCTAATAATCGTCGATCCGCAACCGTCGAGCCCTGCCAACCGATTCGAGCCGAATCATGTTGTCCCATGTGTGGGTGCCACCGCGACGCTGCCCCAAGAGCTTGACCGGTTTCCTCGTCGTCCGGATGCGGCAATCTGGCCGCTGCACTGTCGAGATCACGGTCGATGGCACGCGTTGGTGGCTGGGCACCTTCGCCTTGTCGGAGCTCGCTGCGTGCGCATGACTTCGCTGCGTGGACGTTCTGCAGGCTAGGGTTGGAGATGAATTTTCCCAAGGTGGAGAGCCTCGTGGAGGCAGAGTTCCTAGCAAACAGCTGAGGGAGAATCGTTGCGTTTTTTTGTAGATTGGGGCTCACGAGTCCGACGAGGCAGCCATGGAGAGGTTGTGCCAGGAGGGAGTACCCGGAGCTCGCGCAATTGGAGGTGGAGCACTATGAGCAGAAAGAAGCCAGGGAGAAGAAGAAGGTTGCGGAGTTGGAGGCTGGCCCCTCCATCGTCGTCGTCTAGTTGCTCTCCTCCTCTGAGTTGGACTTGGAATATTATAGTGGCATCTGCGCCTCCGACGAAGACGACGATGACCGGGGTCATCTCTGGATAGGGTGTGTCAAAGTTTAGTGTATGTCTAACTATCAAGTGTCGAAGTCGATCTAGCTATCGCTGAAGTCGATGTTATGTTCTATGTATGGTCAAAGTCGAGTCTGAATAATGTATCGAACTCTTTAGAAGTGTTGAAATTGAAGTTTGAGTTGTTGAATACGGCCGTTTACTCTTTTTCGTCCGGGAACAAATAACCCGGATTTACATGTGAATCTCGACAAATTCAACTCACTAATTTTTAGATTTAGATTTTTTTGTAAATGCATGTAAATTGATTTATTTTATAAATGTATGTATCTAGACAAATTTTAGCGTGTATATTTATTCATTTTAGCCTATATATAGTCAGAACTCGGAAGGGAGGAAATACTCACGATATCTGGCACGAGTATATATGAGAAGAAGATACAACCGAGATTGAGGCAAGATTCAGTGAATTCGGCGATCCAGCACGCTGTGGTTAGAGCATCTCCACTCGTCCCCCCGAACAGGCCCCCGGCGAGCGTTTTGTCCATCCGGACGGCGTAATTCGGCTCAGTCGCGCCCCCGGTTCCTCGTTTTCGTCCGGATTTGGGCCTAAATCCATCCGGCGATCCCACGCCATCCCCGCCCCCCCGGGGAGCGCTCGGGGACTCCGGACGAGTGAAAGCGGGCGTGGCCCCAACTTGTCGGCGACAATGGCCTCCGATCTACGGCAAAACCCTCGTCTTCCCGATCTACGGCAAAACCCTCGTCTTCCCGATCTACGGCAATACCCTCGTCGAACGAAAGCTTTGAACTCTCAAGTGGTGCAACATAGATAGATTATATATATATTCGAATATAATTCGAATAAACATAGAAATTACATATAAAAACTTTAAAACTAAACTACTTCTTCTTCTTCTTAGAAGGCCCCGCCTCATCGTCGTCGCGGCGACGCTTCCGGCTCGTCACCTCCTCGTCGGAGGAAGTTGAGTCCTCCTCGTCGTCGTCCTCATCGGCCTCTTCGTCCCCCTCCTCCCTGCTCCTCCTCCCCGCTCCTGCTCCTCCTCCTCTTCCTCGGCCTCTTCCTCGGCCTGCTCCACGGCCTCTTCGTCCTCCTCCCTCGTCGTCAAACTCGTCCTCGCCGGCCGGCGGGGGGAATCGTCGCCTGGCCGGACGATGCAGCTGGATCCCACCAATGGCGCCATCCGGGCGGCTTCCCCTCGCTGTCGGTGTCCGATGGCCAAGAGATATCGCTCATGGTTGACGGAGGATGGTGACGAGAGAACGGATGAATGGCTCGGCCCGTCGAAAACCGTTTATGTAGGTCTCTCGACGAAAGAGAGCGCCGGTTGCTCTCCCGCGGAGTTCGTGCTCCATTACGGCGGTTCTCGCATCGAGGCCACTTCGACCGTTCCCGACGAGTCGTTTCGGCTCTCCGGTCCACTTCGCGACGGTTCAATGCGGCGAGGGGACTCCGACGATTGCCCTTCCCGGTGGCTGCACCGTCGCTATGCACGCGGTGGGTGCGCGTCCATGGGCTCGCGGCTGGAAAAATGGGCCTCCCCAGGCCAAAAACTACATCCATCCGGCGCTAAATTTCGCTGGATTTGGGCGTGGGGAGCCCAAACGAGTGGGGATGCTCTTAGTACATTGGAACGATCCAGCAGAATCAAGCGCCATTAAACCTCAGTAGATTTTGATCCTAGGCAAATCTCTTGTTCACGCGTGTTTTTAATTACAGTATATTGCTAGGCTGTTTTTACACAAAGCCGCGTATGTTTTTACACCTAGGGGACACGTCGGCGCCGCCCACGCACAGGCCTCGAGCCAGCAGCAGTCAGCAGGGCGCTCCGTGTCCGTCCGATCTTCGGGGCGGCGTGTCGAGATCCGGGACAGACAGACACACGCATTTAACGGCCTCGGGCTCGTGGCACCCCACATTTCGAATTCAAACCCGCTCTCTCTCTCCACCTCCTCGCGCTCCTCCCCAAATCGAAGCTTCCAGAGCCCACGCACGCGGCGGCGGCGACGCCGGCAGAGCGCGCACGACCCGCGCCGGGAGCATGGCGGAGCCGCGGAGGGTGTCGTTCCGCGACGGCCGCCTCGCGTCGCGGAAGGCGGAGGAGGCTGGTAAGCGCAGATCCCTCGCTACCTCCATCGGGGGCGCTAGCTCCTCCCGTTGCCTGACGGACTCACCCCGCCCCCTACTATGTTGTGATTCCGTGGCCCTGATTTGTCGAGCCTCGTTTGGGTTGGGGTTTGGATGGGTTTGCGCTGCGGCGAGCTGCTGGTCATCGGGGGGACGTTTCTAGCGGTAGTACTAGTACTAATTTTGGGCGGACTGGTCGCGAGAATCGCGCGCGTGGGAGGTCGTAAATCACGGGAGTCCCCGGCTTCCGTGGTAAATTACTGCGCGATTTGCTGAAATTAACTCCTGCTTTGCTTACTGCTTCTACTGCTACTATTGGTGAAACTAACTGTGTCCTACTTCTTAGCCAACCGTTCGATACTTGGATGTAGCATTTTCTTAGAGGATATTGGCCTGTGCTGTCCAGATTACCACACGGTTCGATGTGACTTGAACCTAGATTCTTCAAAAAAAAAAATAGTGTTTACTGTATTGTACTTCGGTTATTCCTGAAACTGCCACTCTATCTTGCTCCAAGCACTGAACATTCGTACACAGTAGAGAGTGCAGGTTTAGTTTCGATGATGATACATGCTTTAATTTCTCAACTAAAAAAACTTTAATCAGCTTGTGCAGTTGGATAGTTCAAAACACACGCTCTTGATGCTAGATTACTGCGTTTCCTTGCATATAAAGTCAATTCCCTGTCCAATGTGCAACAATTTGCAAATACATCAAGTCGAGGTCCGTGTAAATTTCTCTGGCTGATTCTACTTTTTTTTTGCTTTGCTTTCTGCAAGCATGGAGACGGCACCAGGCCGCAGCCTGGCTCGACAGCATGGTTGGGCCCTGCGGCATATCCCCTTGTCCGTCCGAGCAGGAATTCGTCGCTGCTCTAAGGAACGGCATTGTGCTGTGCAAGGCCATCAACAAAATACAGCCTGGCGCCGTGCCGAAGGTTGTCGCGTACGCACCCTGCGATAGCCACCCGTCGACGGCTTTCCAGTACTTTGAGAACATCCGCAACTTCCTGGTCGCTGTTCAGGAGCTAAAGCTGCCGTGTTTCGAGGCTTCTGATTTGGAAAAGGTCTCCTGTCTATCCTCAACATGTTGTTAGTCTTGGTGATGGAGAGATGCTTATCGGTCTTTGTATATGCTAACTGGGTTTGCTTGTGCAGGAAAACGTTGATGCTGGATCAGTGGGCAAGATTGTCGATTGTGTCAATTCGCTCAAGTCTTACCACGAGCGTAAGCAATGCGGTGGAGCCAATGGGTCATTCAAGTTCATGAAATCACCTCTTGTACCGCGTTCTGCAGTTCACGTTCAGTCTGAAAATCTTGCTTTGGGTTCCTCAACCCCCCAAAAGCGTCTAGACATGACAGTGCCTGATTCTGAGGGACACTCTTCTCAGAGTGGGGTTCCTAACATGGAAGGTTTGTGGTACACTTTTCTTTGTGTGTTATACACTCCGTGTCTAGTTTTTCAAGGCCGACAAATCAATTCTCCCACGGGATATAGGTGCTTGTTTTAGTTGATTTCACAATCAGTTGTGTTGTTTATGTTCTGCGGCATGCATTAGCTACTTTACAGCAACCTGGTTAAACATAGTCGCCGTAATTAGTAATTGAACTATCTCTGTATTTTGTTTTTGCGTGTAACCATCCATGTGTTGTGCGTTTGCAGAGGCAATTGAAAAACTTCAGAGGATTATTCTTGATTGCATGATAAGCTGCAAGGAAAATTTGGACCAAGATGTTCTCAGAAAGGTTTATAGTCAACATGTTTTTTTTTGTTAAGTGTACCATGTATCAGTTTCTGACATGGCTTAACTTGTTTTGCAGGATCCAGTTACACTAGTTGGCAATATTTTATCAAATCAGCTGGAAAAAGAACAGGTGACTTATCTGTTGATTTATTCCTCTCAAATGCCATATAAATTGTTGATGTTTACCTCACAAACTTCGCTGTGTGATCTTAGCACACATTCACAGTTCTTATTGTCAGATGTGTGTTTCCGTATTAAGTGTAAGAACATATTTCCTGAAAATGATCTGTGTCAAATGGTTATGAAGCCTCATGCATCTGTGGTCCCTCTGCTATTACGTGTGTTGCTGTTTTTCTACTGCTCTGAGCCTCTGAACCATAATATTTAGAAAGTACCATGTGGTACAAGCAGAAATTGAGATCTTTGATCATTCATATTTCTCAGTTCTAACTTGTGAACTGTGGTTATACTAAGTTTGTTTTGCTTCTGTCACGAGACTTGTGTGTTGTGTACAATGAAATGTATGGCCTTGAAGGCTGGCATAATTGGTCTATATATTTGATCACAATGTTTATCATGACCTTATTTCAAATTCATATTTAACATTTTTTGCACTTCTTGATGTTTTAAGTGATGCTAATTACAGCTGAAATCAATACCTTATATGCAGTTCAAACCACTTCTTCAACTCTTCTCTCCAGAAGGGTCTGCAATTGAAAATGAATCAACTCAGCATATCGAGGTACTGTTTGAACATTGCAATGCACGTTTCCATGTATCAGCAGAATTTAGAGGAATTGACTCACTCTTTTCTCATGGGAGAATTGACTCGAGGCTAATAGAATGAAAAAGTAAGCTCTGCAAGCCTAAAACTAGTCGCTGCTCACATCATGCACATCACACTAAGCATTATATATCCGTCCCGCCATGTTTGGCAGCTACCGCTTTAAACATGCAGCGGTTTCCATACCCCAGGATCTCGACTCCGATAGCTTTAACAAAGTTTTATATTGTGCACGTGGAGATGACCTGTTTTGTTATTTACCGATGTTACATGCTCGAAGCTTGACATTCTGTCAGTTTTCCCCATGGTTATAGTAAAAAAGCTTCAGACTTTTCCCATTTCACACAACATCACATCTGGGATGCATAATATATGCTGGTGCTGAAGAATGTAATACCAGAATAAAGTCTTAATCTGTTTGTAGATGTTGTCAGATGATAAAGAAACGTTTGAATAAGTCTTTAGCTTCTAAGGAATCCATAAATTAGGATATTTGTTCCACCCAATACTTCAGGGACAAAACATGACACTTGTTGTGTAATTGTGCAAGTCCCAGTCTCAGATTGCTCAATATTTTTTCAAGGCTTGATAATTGCTTGAAACATATTAGAGCATATTACAAGTTAATGAGTCACAAACCAGGTATTAGAAAAGGTGGACATCTTGGCAGGAAAATTCCGACTTCTATAACAAAATTAGCTTGATCACAATGTTTACAGTCTATCATATACAGTTTGAAGAGCTACTTGAACAACATTAAGTCCTTGATTAGTTCATAAATAAAATTCATGAAAGCACGTTTCAAAAAATCATCAATATGGTAGTTATTGCTAACAGAATCAGCTGTAGAAAATTGTTGTTTGCTGAGTTTGATCATTCTGTTTTTAGAACATTTTCGAGAAAGCAGCACTATATTGTACATGCTACTAAGTAGTAACACTTATTAGTGATATATGGTAGCAGAGTTCAAAAGAACATTTAATACTTATGATTTATTATTTTGTGAAAAGATAGCGCTTAAACATTTGCATTATTTAAAGTTTTGAATCTATTTTAATGCCATGATGCTCAGAACCATTTGTTAGAGTTTGCATGTTCAGTCATTCAAATACTCCACAGTCATGCACTCAAGTTGTATATCATTGTGATGCATTATGCAATTTTTCTTGCAGTGTTCAAAATCGCAGATTGAGAATAGAATGTGCATCATAGAAGCACAGGAATCTGAACTTTTGGTAAGATCTCATGCTGCTAGCTGTATCATATTTGAGATTAATAGTAAACATCATTTGTGGGTTTTTTTTGTTGCCCTGTGTAGGGGACAACGCCTCCTTTATCTATTGCTCCGTAGTTCTATAATAAAATGAAATAAATATGTTCCTGAGATACAGTACTGGTCTTATGTGAATAAATGTTCATCTCATTGTACGTTCAACCGTACTTTTCTCAGTACTCAGTTTATATTTGGTAATGACATGGCTTATTTTGCAGGAGCTCAAGAAAATGTTTCATGAGGTCAAAGTTGATTTCAGGTCTTTGCAGAGCCAATTTCGTGAGGATATCACTGAATTAGGTATATGTGCTAAACCATGGCCAGAATATACATTTTCAGTATTCCAAGTAAAATTTATTTTCAATCTTTAATTGTGTGGTATAAGTATAACACTGCAATTTAAACTTTGCAGGTCATAATATTGAAGGGATTTCCAAAGCTGTTCATGGTTATAACAAAGCTTTGAAAGAAAACAGAAACTTGTATAACATGCTTCAAGAAATGCGAGGTATCAGTATAGTTCAGTTTTTCCATTGATGTTAACTATTTCAATGATTTCTAAGAGCTCCTTTATAGGAAATATCCGAGTCTTCTGCCGGATACGACCACTCAACTCAGAGTCTATTTCTTCAATTGAATATATTGGAAATGATGGTTCAATAATGGTTTGTGATCCATCTAAGGCACAAACTACACGTAAGATCTTCCAGTTCAACAAAACTTTTGGGCCAACTACCACCCAAGGTAATATTGGTCTATATTGTACTTGGAAGCACCTGTCTTTTTCCCTCCAATTGTTACATCTTCATGCTCCAATTCCTGCAGATGAGGTTTACATGGAGACACAGTCATTAATTAGATCTGTCATGGATGGTTATAATGTGTGCATATTTGCCTACGGCCAGACAGGTTCTGGCAAAACTCACACAATGGTATGGGGCAAAATCATATCGTGTGCTGTACAGTAACTCATTATTTGCATGTGACCATACTTAATCACGTACAACTGTTCTTTGTCTGCGCATGTTGGTGATTAGTGTGGCCCGTCTGGTGGGTTATCGTCCAATGATCTTGGAGTTAATAACATGGCATTGAACGATCTCTTCACTATATCAACTTCTAGGGAAGATATGAAGTATGATATACGGGTGCAGATGGTTGAAATATACAATGAGCAAGTTCGTGATCTCCTACGCGAAGATACTTCAAGCATGAAATATCCTTTCATGCCTTATTTGCTATTCTTGTTATTTTAGTTCTAGTGTTAACCGATTTCATAACTGTTGTTGGTTCCTGACAATAATTCACATTAGATATAAGGACTTCAACCACTGGTCTGTTCAACATCCCAGATGCAAAGATGTGCCCAGTTCAGTCCCCTTCTGATGTTATGAATTTGATGCTGTTGGGGGATAAACACCGTGCTTCTGGACCAACAGCAATGAACAATAGAAGCAGTAGATCTCATAGGTATGCATCCGCATTATCTACCCAGTGTTCATTTTTGTTGGATGTCCTTTCAGTATTTGCTGCAACTGATTTTCTATGTTTTCTTGCAGTATCTTGACTGTCCATGTAAATGGGAAGGACATATCAGGCAATGTGAGCTGTAGTTGTCTGCATTTGGTAGATCTTGCAGGAAGTGAGAGGGTTGACAGATCAGAAGCCACAGGGGACAGACTGAAGGAGGCTCAGCATATTAACAAATCACTTTCTTGCCTAGGAGATGTCATCACTGCCTTAGCACACAAGAATTCTCACATTCCTTACAGAAATAGCAAACTTACCCAATTGCTACAGAGTTCATTAGGTATATGGCTGTAAACATGTTCACCTCATCCACTTGTCTAGCTATGGGAGACTAATACTACTGATCAGCCAATTGATCGGTCACTCTTGATTTCACATATCTTATCCATAAGTATCTTGCACATGGTTAGCATCATAGCATAAGTTCATGCAGTACACTTAATAATAAAGCAAATGTTTTTGTTGGAGAATAAAGGAATCTCCATTGGACCTTGTTATGAACTAAGGCTACATATGCAACTGTAACATCTTCTGATATTGTTTTTTCCTTGTTGATGATAGGGGGAAATGCAAAGACATTAATGTTAGCCCACATAAGTCCAGAGGGAGAATCTTATGTAGAAACTCTTAGCACACTGAAATTTGCTCAAAGGGTTTCTACTGTTGAACTTGGAACTGCTCACGCTAACAAAGAAAGCAATGATATAAGAGAGCTGAAAGAGCAGGTAAATTTCCCTGTTACCACCAACAGCATTTCTTGAAACACTATTGCTAGTTTGCTACAATCAACAATAGGTTGTGACCATCTTTTTCAGTTGTACTACAATAAATCACTTTAGCATTGAGTGGAACACCAGACTGAAGAATGCAAGACTTGTCCCTACAGAACTTTGCATCTCTCTTGTGTTGTTAATGTACAATTCTTTTTTTTATTGTTCATTTGGGCCAACTACCATGTATTTCATTTGCTTTACAAACAGAAGATAACTGTATAATGTTCAACCTACTTCCAGGTGGACACTCTCAAAAAGGCATTGGCAACCAAAGACTTGGAAAAATCTTCACTTAAGCTGAAAGAAAATACAGTAACGAGTGAACGGACAAAGAAACTCCCGGAGCGTACCCCACCAAGGCCACGTAGGTTAAGCCTAGAGAACGCTAGTAGTGGCAAAGGTAGCATACCAGGAACGGCACCAAAACCACCTATTTCAGTTATGAAGTTCAACAGAGATCACATGACAACTAATGACAAGGAATGCAGTATTGATGGCTTCAGTCACACAAAGCACCACAGATCCGTAGTACAGGTAAATCTTGCTCTGGATAACTTTGTATTGTTTGATGTTGTAGCAATTGATATTTTCCTTATTCCTCATCGTGATAAAAGGTGTCTCCAAAATTATCTGAACAGCCGGTCAGACAGGAGACTGAGAAGTTTGTCCCAACAGATGATGTGGTTACCTTTTATCAACTACCCCCTGATGCTTATAATCAATACAAGCAGTCAGGTTTGGATACTCCCCAGAGAACACCATGCAGATCAAGGTACATGGGTGTCCAAGTGAGTCAGACGGATGAGTCTTCTGAGGCTAAATTGGATAAAACAACCGCAACCAATGTGACGAAGAAAGGGTCACATTTAAGAAGGTCCATCCAGAGCAGCATAGGGAAATTGATTCACGGCTCTGAAAGAAGGTATGCCATGGGATGCATTTTAAATTTTAGCATGCATTTGCAGATGATAATACTTAGATAGTAATTCTGTATATGGACTACTAAGCCTTCTCTGGTGTTGATATAAAATTGCAGGAATATTCCACATTCAACGCAAGCAACTCCTGCCAAAATCAATACTAATACAAACTATGATGGCCCATCACCAATTGCTACTGACGCAAGGTTAAGGAGAAGACAGTCTTCAACAGGTCTCCCCCCGCCATCACGCAGATCGTCTCTAGGAGGGAAGTCGGATTCGAGTGAGTACCTGGATAAACAAAAGTCTGTTTTGCTCTTATGTTCACATAGTCAATATGTAACAGGATGCCTCGTGCAGAGGATTAGTCACTTAACTTGTTCCTAATGTCATGTCACTTGATGGAAGGGGTACAAAATAGCCAAAGCATTGCTTGTGCTTCCAGCCAATACAAGCCACTGCCATTCTCCTGGGTTCGACGGTCTAAACAACATCAATGTGAATTCCTCATTCTTTTCTTAATGAAACCTTTGCTCCCCAGGCCAAAACTACTATAACCATTTCTTAACTGCTTGCATTATATTTCCCATTGATTAGTGCTTCTAATTTGGTACATATACAATCTAAGACCACATAATAGATTCTTGCCGCTGCTTTGTGAGTCTAGATTATCCCAGGGAGCTCCTAGTTGATGCTTGAATTTTATTTTTCAAAAAAAAAAAATCTTTAGATCATGGTGTTGCATGTAGTTGATACTTTCTGTGGCGATCTTCATTTACTGAAATATTTTCCACTTTCATGGGCAGGTTCAAATGACAAAAGAGCCAAAACACCACCTCCGATGAATTCAGCAGCAAAGGCGAAGAGGTGGCTGTGAATCTGAAGCAAAGTCGTTAGGGATTTCCATGCCAAGCAGGGCATACAAGTCTGCCATAGCTGACCAGTCAGAGTTCAGAGTTAGCTTCTCTCAAGCCTCAGTATTGCTCAGGAAAGAATACCAGGAGAGGGTTCGCAAAGTTCAGAGAGCCCCCCAACAGGTTTAGGTTAGGGTTACATTCCTTGTAACAAGTTAGGAAAATGGGGCATGTAAAGAATGCTTGTTTGGTGGTTGTATTCTGAATTTCTTTATGTGTTGTAGGATTTCATAGTGCACAAGCAATGAAAATGATTCAATTTAACCTAGCAAAGTTTCAGTTTGGCATAGTGTTCAAAACTAAGAGTTGGTTCGCTGTGTTCATGTGTATTTTTGTGTAACGTCTGAAACATGTTTCTGATTGTGCAGCCTGACCTATGCCATTTTACCTTCCTTTCTTTCCTTATAGCCATTTTACTTTTATTTCTATTCCCTATGCCACCATTACACGAGTAACCAACAACATATATTGATACAGAATTACAGATATCCTGTATATTGAGTATATCAAAAGCTTAATCATAACCAAAAACAATTCCCTGTTGCACATGTTCTTGCAAGTACACTTCTTACACAGGTTGCAATACTTTGTCATTGCTCAACGCTTTGTAATGCCTATCTATTGGACTCTTCCTCTCATTTTAGTATATGGCTGTATACATCTTTCAACAAAACTGAACTATCTTCCTGCTACCTTCAATTTGCTCTCTATATATGCATGTGTGAGTACGACTAGGAGTACAGATCATTCCAGAAAAAAGAATGATCATGTCTGTCTCCCTGTTCCTATGATGTTAGCCCTGTAACTTCCCTTGGGATCAGAAACAAAAATCCGATCGGTAACAAAGTGCCAATCAGCTGAACAGCCAAGCCGAGCGCCAAATTATCAAACTGTACCGACGAGATGTTCAAAGCTGACGTCAATGCGGCACCCAGGAATGAACCTAATGTCGAACTGAGGTTGTTAATGGACATGAATAGTGCGAACAGTGTGCCCTCGATTCCAGGTGGGCAAAGCTGCCCTGAGAGGATTAGGAAAGGCATCATCCTGACAAATGAAAATACTGTAGTTAGAAACAGAAATTTTTACATGCACAAGAATAAATTGGTGGCACTAATCACAAGAAAATACTATTGAGTAGATGTGTAGGTAAGGTGTCTGATCATTAGACATGAGTACGATGATAATGCAATCATACTGGATAAATTGAACACTTTACTCATTTTTCTATTGTTCTTGTGCAATTTTAATTAAGAAAACAATCTGATCCTACTGTCAATAATGGGTTATATCATACTGGGTAAAGTGAAGAATTTTCTCATTTGGGAGAAAGATGATAGAGTGCTCGAAAGCAAGTAATGACAGGTCACACTGAACCATGAGTTCAAGAGGTGTTCGTGAGTATCACTTGATTAGCTGTATGAAGAGTTCTAAATACAGGATTAGTCAGTGCAGGATCAGTAACTCTGGGCAGCAACTCAAATTGATTTTTCGATCTGCATGTCAAGCAGATCACCAAGTTTATGGTTTGCAACCTAGTTCATAAGAGTTTAGAAGAAATGGTAGCTAGAGCATGTACTTGAATTGGTTGATTGCATCGGCCAAAGCAGAACCCCACAGCACCATGTATTTGTCTGCAATTCCATACTGGATATGTAATCCTGACACCAGTAAAATGTCTAGTACAGTAATTATGGCAAGGCCAACATGTGCAAACCTGTAAAAAGAGAACATCAACTATTGAAAGTAGAACATAAAATTATATAAGGACTTCAAATAAGTGAACATATTTGAATTATTGTGAATTATTCCCCAAGAATTACATCAGCTTTTAACAACACAAGTTATACAGCATGCGTTCACCAAAACAGTTAACTTGGGCAGAGCACTGACCAAAAACTGATCAATAACGGCTTATACCAACATGCCAAGTACAACCATTTGAACCAAATTTGAGAAAATTCCACACCCACTGTGAAACTCGTCGAAACGGAAATACAGATAAACTTTAAGTTGGACATATCAACAACAGACAAAGCAAAAGAGAAAAAGGTGTTAAAAAATTTACCCTCGAACACATAAACTATGGACAGTCAACTTAAACAAAGTTTATAAGAAATTTCAGTTAGTACATTAAGCATATATACGTAGCATTTTAACATCCTTCAAACAAACTGTGGCAAGTTATCTAGACATTATGTAAACATTTGGACAAGAGAAACAGCTTGAGATGACTTACATAAGAATATTCCTGAGCTTCTTATGCTTTAAGTAGCGGTTGTAGATATATGTGCCAAGCATTAGACTGAACCACCCGATCACCCGTGCAGTCCCTAGAAAGGATGCCTCCAAATGTAGAACCTCCGTTTGATAATAGAACATGACTGATGAGATATTTGGAATTGCTGCATTCGAAATGAAAAACCATGCCATAGGTCTGAAGAAAAAGGAAGTTGCCAGTTAGAAAATTTGGTGCCAAGCGTAAACATCAGAGAAAATGGAAGAATTGCAGGGTTAATTACCGCAAAATGGCTGGCTGCTTAAAAGCTGTGCATAAACTGAAGAAGGCTGATTTCAGAGACAGGTAGGGCCTTGCATTAATTGATTTATCATGCTTCTCAAGAGCTTCAGATCGTTTAGACAATGATCTCCTTTTCCTCTTTTTATGAGCACCCTTTCGCCTCCTAGTGCCCACATATTTAAGTGGTTCACTTGAGCCTTCTCCGACAAAAGCACTATCAATATTCTGATCATTAGCATTATCATGTGCAGCGTTATCTACCGTGTTCTCAAATCCTTTAGGAGATTCCTCGACGAAAATACATGAAACTAGTTGGAACAATGGGAGAGCAGAGAAAATAATATATATGGTATATAGAGGGAGATTAGACAATGCATATCCTCCCAATAAGCTCCCAAATATCCCCCCTACAGCCATTGATGACCAAGATAACGACTGGAGATCACCAGCGAATTCTGACCTGAAAAGAGAATTATTTGGGTTTTAAAGCATTTTATTAGAGTTTTGCTACAAAGTGAGAGAAGATGTACCAAAATACTCACCCTGCTGATCGAACTGCCTCTGCAATCATTGCATCTATAACAACATCTGCCATGGCAGATCCCAAGTTCTGTACAACCAACATTAGTGTAAAGAAATTGCTTGAGCTCCTGAAATGCTCCGACATCCCAATGACAAGCCATGGAAATAGAGAAAGGCCACTAGAAATTATCAAATATGGTACACGCTTTCTCTGCTTAATCGGAATACAGTCTGACACAATCCTGCAAGCAGAATTTATATACAGGTAAGTAAAATAAAACCATGATTTTGTCGAATAGAAATATATCGTACTCCAGAAATATATGGATGTTTTACAGTCAGCAATTATGTAATAGGGTCTTGAGTAGACATAGGTTGGGCGAGAGATTATTTAGGAGGGAAAGATTGGCTATTTCTTCCGGAAACATATATACATGGCATTTATGTAATGGATGCTGACATTTTCTAACACAATGCGAACTCCTCATGGACTGGAATCCATTAATCCTAGACTTGCCAACACAATATTATTTCCTAACTAGAAAAAATGCCTTAATGCCAGCAACAGAGCTATTGGCCCAACAGATGTGGGAAATACTTTCTGTGATTTGTTCCCTTTAATATTTCCATGTTACTGTCATGTGCCTATTTCTACAAATGAACTGTACTTTTTAATCAATTTTCTATTAAAACTACTCCCCCCGTCCCACGAAAGTTGTCTTAGATTTGTCAAAATTTTAATGTATCTAGACAATATCTAGTATGTAGATACATCCAAATTTAGACAAATCTCAGGCAAGTTTCTTGGGACGGAGGGAGTACTTGACATACATACTATAATAGACTATGCTCAGATTATAAGTCGTAAGTTCTCATTCATAGGAATCTGCAATTAATTAGAGAATGCAAAAATCGTTTATCTATATCTCCTTTTGAGATAAACATATATCACATAATGAAACCAACTTTACCCAAAATAAAGAGAAAATGCTCTAACAAAACAAAAGGAACACTGGAACTTAAAACGGCAATGTTCCAGTAATGGCTTGTGTTGTGGTGGACAGACATATCAAACAAAACCTAAAGTTATATGTGAGACGGTACAATTCCAAATTGATGTGTAACACTAACGATGTTTGAAAAATATACACTAGTTTTATATTGTATCCTGAAATAAAAGGCCAAGGACAAAAGAATAATAATATTGCATCAATCTAGGTTAAACTGTGGGCAGGTTTCACCTCACAGCAAAGCATCAAACAAAAGGTAGCATTACCCATATATCGGCTTTATGCTCCAAGGGAAGAATGCAACAGACATCAAAAACTGTGATGCCGAGGGTGACAGCTTCATCATGTCCTTCATTTGATATGAGACAGCTGTCCAGACGAAAGATCTGAAACCCTACAACATAGAAGAATATATATTAGAACAGTTTAAATGTTAAAATTTTCAGATTTGCGAAGCTTTTGAGAACAGAAATACAGATTTAAAGGAGTGCCTCTTTAGTTGTCTTGAAATTTTTTATTCAGGCAATGAATTTGTAACTAGCTGACCATGCTAAGGTTTGACGTATCACCAAAGCATGCAAATGCAACAAGAGCAAACAATATGAATGAACAAACTTGGACCTTCTACCCCCTACACGACACCTTAAGGTTATTTGACATACCACCAATGTTCACTATCCTGTGCAATTATCACATCAAGTAGTTTTAAGGCATCCCCATCTTCTCTCTAAAAAAAAAGGCATCCCCATCCGAGGCAGAACTTGTCGACACTACATAGTTTCGCATTTCCATGGGGGGGAGACTGATTTATCAATCCTAACAGAATTTGGTTAGCACACTTGAGTGTCTCTAAGCAGACAGTGACAATTTGGCAGCATATACAGACTACACGTCAGTGTCAAAGCTACTCTGGCGGCACGCCCTTCACAGTTCCAATAACATAAATCTGTGAGCTGCCACTTCACTCACTGCCAGAAGCACCCCTATCTTGATTCAGAAACCAGAACACATTTAACTCGCCTTCTCCCACTTTTGGGTCTACCGGTCAGTTTGCAAGGGAAAAAATGTTGAGAATATATACTCAAGCATGCCCACCTTGTGCAGACGCACAAAAATCCTGAAAATATAAATCGCGAAATGATCCTACACAGGCGCATGTGTGGGGGAGATCTATCTAACCAACTGCGCGTGTTTCGGATATGGGCTCGATCAAGACACGAGGAGCGTCAGGGTTCCGGGACAGAAGTAGATACCTGGATGAAGTAGATGAGGCAGACGATCCAGAGGAACGGCGCCCCGAACGCCGCCGCCATCCGCCCCGCCCACCACGACGAGCCCGCCGCCATGGCCACAGCTCGCAAGCGAAATGGTTTTCCCCCCTCTTCCACCAAAGAAACCTCCGCGAGATCTAGCTGCTCGGATGGATCAGGTGCGAATCGGAGCGAGGGGTGCTGGAGCGGGGGAGTAGGCGCCTGCCGGAGATGCTGGAGCGGGGGAGTAGGCGCCTGCCGGAGATGCTGGAATGTGCCGGCACGGGGACGTCGGAAGAGGACGGTGGAGTAGAAGATGTCCGGCCGCCCGCCCGTGAAGACGGAGGAGGGTTCGTGGCCGCTGACTGTGACGTCACATGTTGACCTGGCGGACTGCACATCCACTTAAACTTGGCCACGTCGGAAACGCCACCAAATTAGCTCTGGGCGGGCATAGTGGAACCGGTCCGTCTACCTCACTCCTACGCAAAGATTTTTTTTTAGTTCTTCACATATAATCTTAGTTACACCACATGTTGTAATTTATGCTTAAACCACGAACCAATTCAAGTACTACCTATCGAGATTGATGCATGATGAGTTTTACAAGTTGGAAAAAATCGACTCATCGCTAGCATAAATCATAATGCAATCAACGGTTCGATACTCGAATGAGAATCAGCAGCGATAGACGAATTAGCATACGTATGTATAGCATAAATCATAATGCAATCAGCATATCTTACTAATTTTCTTTTATTGAATTGTTTATACTGTATATGCTAAAAATTTGCATAAATGACTAAATAAAAACATTTTAAAAAATTATGGTGGGCCGACCCTGCTGCATACACCCCATGCATATATAAAAGATGCATGTTT
The DNA here is from genome assembly GCF_022539505.1 of Lolium rigidum. NCBI lineage: Eukaryota > Viridiplantae > Streptophyta > Magnoliopsida > Poales > Poaceae > Lolium > Lolium rigidum. The sequence goes on from NC_061513.1 coordinate 236,870,880, forward strand.
TCCTTAGATGTCCCGTTGACGATGTTGTGATTCCAAGGGCAAAGCGTTGTGTCACCAGAGTATTTTCCCCCACAAGGGTGACTTGGGGTTATATCAAAATCTCGAGGAATTGGGAAAGAGGTGTCTCCCTTTCTCTCGTTTTAGCAATCATGCAAAGTAAAATAAAGTCTTGTGTCTCTAACTCTACCGTGTGGTTGTCAAGCACAAGGTTTTGTATTAGTAATAGGCTAATAGTAAATAAAAGTAGTAACACAAGTTAAGTAACTTAGTAAAAACAGTAAAATGATGATTGTTTTTTAGTTTAGTGTGTAATTAAGAGAACTAAATATTTTTGTATTTTAGGATTAAAATAGTGCTGCAAATAGAGAGTAAGATAAATGTGATGAAAATGTCTTTCTTATAGGATTAAAATTAGACCGGGGTTTATGGGTCCACTTGTCTAGTCTCTCCTTAAAGTTACGGTGGATAATAGCTATCCATCAATAAGATAATAATAATAATAGAACTTCAATATGTGTAAGATATGCATTTATATGGGCATCATGTCCTAACATAGAGATGATGCAACACATCTCTCTTATACTTTACAAGAAAGGTAAACTCCATGCAATCTTGTATTAAGAATTAACAAAGCATAGTCATAAGTATTTTGACATGATGTTTGAATATCAAATATACTACCTTGAACAAATAAGATCATCACTTTTTTCATGTGACAAACATAGCATATGCATTCACTTTGTCACTAGTGAAGCAGCAAAAAAGGCACAACCATAATAGATCATGAATTTGTTCTCACTATCCAATCACCAAAACATGCTACTCCATCTAACGCACACATCTCCACACACATGTTTTTGCATACAAGTTGGATTAGAACCAATGCTTCAGAATGGGGTACATAATATGCATCTATCAATACATCTTACATAAAATAGATTCAAATCGCATATCTCAATATCATAGAATAAAGATCCACCACATAGGGATTACATATATGACCATAATCATGTTGGACAGCTCATATGGTACTAAGATCTATGAAGAACAAGAGAAAAATAGATCAAGATATTGACACAAACTCGTAGTCCAGAGGTGGACTACTCCCTTTTGATCATGGTGTTGATGAGGAAGACGTTCGAGAAGGTGGAGATCCCTTCGGCTGCGGCTCCGACGGAATTCCCCCTCCAATCGTCGCAGGCGCAATCTCTGTTTTCGTGTTTCTATGTTTTTGCGACGCTCCCTTCGGAGAACCCTCAGGGGGTCATACATATAGAGTTTTTAGGTTAAAATAAGTCGGTTCGCGAAAGAATCAAGCGAATCGGAGATTGGTGGCGAAAAGACGCCACCTTCCCTCTTTTGGGCCTCTAGGCCCTCTAGGTCAGGCCCAAGTGCTCATGTTGTTTCTCTTGATGAATGTCGTCGTGGTGAACGAGCAGATGCCATGGGATGGCTTAAGTTGGGGCCGAATGGACGCTAGAGGATTCGGGGGAGGGTTTGTGATCAGATGGGATGAACTTCCGGATGCTTTCCTCAAGAACTCTCCAAAGGCAGCGATACAAGAAGAAACACACAAGGAATAACTCTACTCTAGATCTTTCTCTTCATTGATCTCAACAAGATACAGGTTTTTGGATACAAGGTTCATCGTCCCGCAAAGGGTAGTGCCCCCTCTCCTTATATAGGGGAGAGGGTGGCTTACAGGGCAAGAAACCCTAATGGCATCTTTGACTAGACAAACTACTTTACAAAGTTACTTTAATCATAGATGACGCCGGGATCTTCTTTAATCAGGGAGGCTGACATCCTCCGGCTTCTTTCAGCGTCATCTTCCTCTTTGGCGCCAGGGCTTCGTTTAAAGCTACTTTGCTTAGCTCATCTTTGTCCTCTAGCTTCAAAGAGAATCTTTGACCAGTCTTGCCGACATGCTCTTCTTATCGGTAGCCCGATGTCTTCTTTACCCGGTTCCGGTATACCCCTCTTGGGGATACCGGCTTAGCTCTACTTAGCCATACACTTATCTTTGTGCTCCGGTATAAACATTAAACCGGTATCTTGATGGCTCAAACCATCCGGTTTGGCATGCCTTTGGCATGCCGGGGGTCATCCCCCCAACATTAGTCCCCGAAGCTGGTATAGTCTGGTGGATTCTATCCAACAGACCATGCCAGTTTCTCATATCTTAAGGTACCGGTTTAATCTTTCCGGTGGTCAGTCAATCTTTTCCGGCATCTTTGCCGGACTTACGTCCTCCTCTCTCTTTGCAAGGTATTTTCCGGTATCTCATTCTCCGGTATCTTAGACATTAAATCTATCCTCGGCGAAGTCGAGAATTTCTCGGGTACAGTGCCTGTCAGTGACATGCGCACTGTACCTGACGCGCCGGTGTCAGGGGTCACTTCCCTTCGGCTTCCGCACCCGTATTAACTGCGGCACACTGGATCCTGGCTGCCGTTCCGGATCCGTGTGGCTTCCCTGTGGCTTTCTGTTTTCCGCGCGTGTATCCTCGCGCCACGTGGCGGCCCACGAAGCGAACCGCCGCGGCCCAGCGGTTTCCAGCCCACTATCTCCTCTTCCTATATAAGGGGAAACCGCTCCTTCTTCCTCCTTTCTTCGCATTCTCAACTCCCTCGCGCGCACAGAGCTCTTCGCCCTCTCGCGCCCTCGCCGCTTCCGTTCGCCGCCCGGCGAACATCCACCGCTGCTCCGCCGAACCTCGCCAAGCTTCGCTGTGCGGAGATTCCTCGCAGTGCGTCCGTTGCGGCCGCACCGTTCGTGCTCCGTCGACCTCTTCTCCGCTTCTTCGTCGCCGGACTTCCTCGGCAACTGCGAGCTCACCGTTCCACCGGCGACCTTCTCCCTCAGCATCTCCGCCGCCTCAGGTTAGGCTCGATTCGCGTTCACCCCTCTCTTCTTTGCTTTTCAGATCTTGGGCCGGTAGAATATTTACTTCCTCTTTTCTTTTGCTTTTTCTCTTACTCGTAGATCTTCGCGCAAGGGTAGATCTTGGGAAGTCTGTTTTTCCGGGTAGATTCATATGTCTAGCGACGAGTCTCTTTCCGTGTCCTCCTCTAGTAGCGAAGCTTCCGACGGGCTAACCGCAGATCTTGCCCGGATGGAAGCCGAGACCGGCAAAGACCAAGAGGTCGGCAGCTCTAACCAAGCCCCCGGAGTAGATCTATCCAACATCACACGCGGAGCCTGGAAAGGCTCCGACGTCACGCAACACAAGATAGACTGGATCTACCGGTCTAGAAGGATACCGGAAGGAGTATCCTGCCGGCTTCCCGGCGACGAGATCGAACCGGTACTCGAACCCGGTGAGTTCGTCGTCTTTCTTGCTCACTTCGAGCGCGGCTTCGGCCTTCCTGCTTCCGACTTCTTCCGCAGCTTTCTGGATTTTTACCAACTCCAGCCTCACCACCTTCCCGGCAACGCCGTTTTCTACCTTTCTTGTTATGCCACCTTCATGGAGGCCTACATCGGCATCCGTCCCACTCGTGAGACTTTTACCCGCTTCTTCGCTCTTCGGATTAACTCCGTTCAAGGCAAGGAAATTCCTAAACCCAAACCCCCCGTACAATGCGGGTCTTGCATCATCGGCTCCCGCCAAGGGAGCCCCTTTTTTAAATTTTCTGGTCTCGAGTCATGCCGGTTATGGAAAGGGACCTTCTTCTATGTGAAGAACGACGGCGCCGCAGATCTCATCAATCTGCCGGCCTTTAACCCGGCGCCGCCCAGAAAGGTCAACTGGAGCTTCAATCCTGGGACGAATCACATCGAAACGAACCGGGTAGTACGCTTCATGGAGAAGCTAATGAAGGAGACAAACATCTGCTCCGACGACATCATCCGCACCTTCATTTCACGCCGGGTGCTTCCTCTTAAGCGCCGGGCTCATAAGATGAGCGAGATGTACGGTCCCGGCGATCCTACCAAGATCACCGGCCTCCCTTTAAGCAAGGAGGACATAGTCCTCAAGGCTAGGCAGATCTGCCAGACGGCCATGCCGGATGACTGGGAGTGGGGCTTCTTGCCTCTTAGCTCCACCAACCCTCCAACTAAGGAAGTAAGAGATTGTGCAACCCGGGTTGTTGTACCGGTAACTTTTACATTGTGGCTAACTGACTTTTCATTTGTTTCAGGCCAAAGACCGCTTCCCCCGCATCGAAGCGGATCGGCGAGGCCCTTGCCGGAAGCGCCCTCTGGACGCGGTGGACCCAGATCCCTACATCCATTGGACTGATCTGAAGATGGGCCGGACGCACACCTCGCGCCCTGGTAACTCCTCATCTGAAGCTCCCGGTTCCACCGACGATCTCACTGTGCTTGAGGTAGCTCTCTTTTCTGGTCTCTCATACTTTACTGTTATTCCTCCTCTGTAGATGCTCCCTTAGCCAGCACCCAACCGTAGGTTCACGAGCACGTTGCTCCCCTGCGGGCCGAGGCCGGCCGCGAGTTCCTGGAGAAGCTTGCTCCCCAGGGCCAGAAGAACAAGGCTCCCGCACCTGATGCCGGCTCGAGCCAAGCTCCTCCCGCCAAACGCTTCCGGACGGAAGTCTTTGCGGGGAAGGTAGCAGGCAAGAGGCGCTACAAGGGAAAGACCATGCCGGTCTCTTCTGGGTAAGCTTTCGTTTATCTGCTTGTTTTGTTTTTACCAACTTCTTTTCCGGTTGCTTTTCCAATCCTTCCTTTTTCTCTTGTTCAGCCCTGCGCTCAAGCTCTCCAAGAGCGCTGAAGGACCCACAAGGGCCTCAACTCCTCCTCACCCAAGCCCGGCACCGTCTGGTGCCAGCAACACCTCTGCCTCCCCTCTGGGAGGCACTCCAAGTTCGGGGCGCGCGGCCCCTACACCTCCTGATCACCGCGCGGAGGAGGAACTCATCTCCCCTCCAGAGAAACAAGATGCCGGCGCCAGCGACATCGGCGCCGATGAAGAAGCTGCCGGGCGGGCGGAACCTCTGGTTCCTCCCGTCCCAAAAAGAAAGAAGAAGAAGACCAAGGAGTCTTCCCCCTCCAAAGCCGCGTCGGACTCTTCCGCGCCAGCAAGCTCTACCGTGGGGCAGGGCGCATCATCGCCTCCCAAGACTACGCCTGCGCCACCGCCGGAAGCTCCCAGCGCCGAGCCAACCGGGGCCACGCCAACGCCGCCGCCAGAAACCTTGAAGATCACCAAGGGGAAGGCCACGGCTTCCGGCACTTCATCCGCCAGCCCGCAGTCCTTGGTGCTGCATGCCGCCCGCGCTGCTGTTGTAGCCGGTGAGAAGGCCACCGGCCTGCTTGGCCGGATAACTGAGTTTAAGCGCGAAGGCCGCGAGCTGGGGCATCTGCTCCCCTACGCTGAGAAGTGGAATGCTGCGGATGTGTCCGCAGCTACACGCGGCCTGGGAAAGGACCGGCTTCCGGCGCCTGACCCCGCTGGCCCTCGGTGCTCGGAGGAGCATTTCATGCGGCTGCGGCGCGCAGTGAAGGAGCTGGACAGCGCGTGGTACGATGCCACCAACAACATGATGGTAAGTCTCACCAAACTTTTTTCGATTTTTCAATTTATGCCGGTTTCTCTTTTTTCCGGATCTTGTCTATCTTCCCAGTCCCCGAGTTTCGTGTTGAGAGCATAGCTCGTAGCGCGAAACTTAGGTAAAAAACTCCTCGAAAAACCGGCATAGCCAGTCCCCGAGCTTCGTGTTGAGAGCGTAGCTCTTAGCGCGAAGCTTAGGTAAAGACTCGAAAAACCGGCATAGCCAGTCCCCGAGTTTCGGGTTAAGAACATAGCTCTTAGCGCGAAACTTAGGTCTGAACACAGAGAAAACGGCTTCTTTTTTCTAACATCTTTTCTTGAACAGAGCACTGCCGACGCCCGGAAGCACCTCTTTGAGGAGCTTCTTTGGGAGCACCAGGACCTTGCTGAAGCGCACAATAAGTGCCAAGGTAAGCTTCTGTGCCTCCGGCATCTTCTTACCGGAAGGTCTTATTTCTTAGTACTTATAACTTTCTGCTTAACAGGTATCCCGGAAGCTTCCATTGAAGCCCTCAAGGCTCAGCTCGCTGCACTCCAAGGTACCGCTCCTTCTTTTCCGGTTGACTTGTTTCTTTTTCATTTTACTAGCTGCAATTTTGTTAACACCTTCTTTCCGGATTCTAGATGAAAAAGAGCAGCTCATCCGGCAGCACCGCGAGGCTCTGGACGCCCAGGAGACCTACTCCAAGGGGCTGAAGGACCAGCTGATCCAGCTCGGGCTCAAGCACAACGAGGCGATGAAGGCCACCCAAGCCACCGCTAAAGCCAAGCTGAACGAGGCCCTGGAGGATGCCAACAACTCCACAGTGGTGCTGCGGGCGGAGCTAGAGGAGGGAGCCAAGGCGCGGAAAGCAGCCGAGGAGCAGGCCGCTCGCTTGGAGGGAGAGCAGAAGGAGTATGACCTTCTGGTCATGCAAACCGACCAGCTTGCCTTCCGTAAGTTTTTCTTCTTTCTTTTCCGGATTCTGCTTATAAGCTTACATCTTCCGGTAGCATGTCCTTATCTTTTTTCCTTTGTCTTGTAGGGCTCTTTCCGGATTCGCAGGCATTCGCGCAGAAGAAGGTAGCAGAGCGCCGGGTCGCGCAAGCGTACCAAAACTTGGATGCGCCCTGGGACCCCTATGACCACTTGGTCACGCTGAATGCGCGGGTCTCCCACATGCGCGCTGTGGACCGGAACCTCTCCGACATCCCCGAAGTGGCGATCCACCTCTTCAAGGTGTTGTGGCCTGAGCAGGAGGTGCCGACCAGCTTGACTCTTACCTCTGAGTGCTTGAAAGGTGCCGGCCGGCGAATCCGCGAGTGGCAATGCTCAACGGCTCGTGCCGGAGCGGATGCGGCGCTACGTGTTGCCTGTTCCTGGTACCCGGACTTGGACCTGGACGCCCTCATTGGCGTGCGCGAGAACGCTCCAACCGATCTGGATCCGGTCCTCACCGCGAAGCGGCAGGATCGAGCCTACCGGATCGCAGAGTATGTCGCGGTCCGCACCTTCATCCCCCCTCCTCCGGACGTCAAAGACTATCTCAGCGACAAAGAAGAAGGAGAGGAGGAGGAAGATGAAGATGCTGGAGCTGGTGATGCGCCTCCGGAAGCTCCAGAGGCCGGTGTCATTCCTCCCGAAGCTCCTTCTGCTTGAGTGCCTCTTACAATGTGTTTGCCTGTCCTGCTTATCTCAAAACAATGCTCATCAAATTCTACCCCGGTATGCCGGGGTTTATGGTGTAATATAAAACTTAGCGTTCTTTTGCCTTGTGCTACAACAATCTATGCCGGTATGTTATACCGGTAGCTTATTAATTTATGTTTGTCTATTGCCTTAGCATTTTGCTCTCTATGTTGCTTTTATCTTGCACTGCAAAGATTCCGAAATTGTTTCTGCATCCAATTCGATGCACACTTGGCTCTTTTGCTTTGGCTCTGCCTACCTTCTCTGAGCGTTTTTGGCGTATGAGCACAAAGTTCTTTTACCAAGCAAGCACTTTATTGAATTTAGAAATAAGTCGAAATTTTCACAAAAAACCGGTACAACCGGGGTTAGTTAAATTTTTCCGAATTGTTCGTTCCCACTCTCTCTTTTTGCAGTTCATGTGCCTAATTCCTACCGGTTTATCTTGCTTGCCATGAAGCCGGGTTGCGGACAGCAGCAGAGTCGAAGACTCCGGTAGGTTTAGCACATTACTAAACCGGAAAGAAAAAATGTTTAGCAAGCAACGGGTAAACTGAAAAAATAAACATGTTACATGCAACTTCAGTAGGAGTAGTCCCCGAGATTCATTTGAGGCCCCGACATCTTTTATTCATAGCAAATAAGGTACAAAAAAGAACTTCTTACACCACAACTTCAAGAGTAGAAGGGACGCAACAGGGCTACGTTCCACGGACGCTTGGTCTCCTCTCCGGACATGTCCGCCTTTCCTTTTTTCCATTCATGTGCATCAATCAGGTAATAGGCATCATTGTGGAGAGCTTTGCTCACAATGAAGGGTCCCTCCCATGGGGGTGAAAGTTTATGCCGGCCTTAAGTGCGCTGCACTAGGCGCAACACCAGATCTCCTTCCCGGAATACCCTCGGGTTAACCTTCCGGCTATGATAGCGTCTGAGGTTTTGCTGGTAAATGGCTGTTCTTGCCAATGCCAACTCTCTTGCTTCTTCTAGCAAATCGACATCGTTTTCTCTGGCCTCTTTTACCTCTTGTTCGGTATAGAGCTGCACTCTTGGTGAGTCATGGAGAATGTCGGTTGGTATGACCGCTTCTGCTCCGTAAACCATAAAAAATGGAGTGTATCCGGTGGACCGGTTTGGAGTCGTTCTTATGCTCCACAGCACTGATGGTAGCTCATCGAGCCAACACCCTGGTGATTTTTCCACCGCTTCGATGAGTCTCGGTTTGATACCGGAAAGTACCAAAGCATTTGTTCTTTCCACCTGGCCATTGCCTTATGGGTGTGCCACTGAGCACAAATCCAACCGGATGTTGTTATCCTCACAAAATCTTTTGAACTCACCTTGAGAAAAGTTGGTTCCATTATCAGTGATAATGCTATGTGGGTAACCATTGTAGAATAACGTTGCATAGAAAACAAAAAATTTCCTACCGCAAACACGCAATCCAAGCCAAGATGCAATCTAGAAGACGGTAGCAACGAGGGGATTATCGAGTCTCACCCTTGAAGAGATTCCAAAGCCTACAAGATGAGGCTCTTGTTGCTGCAGTAGACGTTCACTTGCCGCTTGCAAAAGCGCGTAGAAGATCTTGATCACGGCGCCACGAACGGGCAGCACCTCCGTACTCGGTCACACGTTCGGTTGTTGATGAAGACGACGTCCACCTCCCCGTTCCAGCGGGCAGCGGAAGTAGTAGCTCCTCTTGAATCCGACAGCACGACGGCGTGGTGTCGGTGGTGGTGGAGAAATCCGGTGGAGCTTTGCTAAGCGTGCGGGAAGTGGTGGAGCGGGGCGGCTAGGGTTTGGGGAGAGGGGGGCGCCGGCCACTAAGGGAGTGCGGCCACC
>NC_061513.1:236880011-236912577 GCF_022539505.1 Lolium rigidum
CATCTTGTGTTGTCTTAGATCCGCATGTCTTTACATTTGTTTGTCATGCGTGATCAATGTACAACTTGGGATTGACTTTAGCCATGGTACGGTCAGCATTGGTGAATTCCATATTCCTTCCGTTGTGGATGAATTTTCCTTTGTGGATGACTCTCAACCCAGGTGAGCAAGCTCAAAAACCTTACCGGAGCACAATGGTGTGATGGCACCTTCACCATTAACCTGGAGACTGGGCACTACGTACTAGGGCCACATCACATATAGCACACCGTCTTCCCTCTTGTCTCACTTCATCATCGATCATTGTCATTCACATCTAGCACATAGTTTTCCAATCTTAAGATCACCCCAAAGACGTTGAGTTCCTCAACAAGCCCATCATAAACAACAGTCAGATGCAGACTATCTTCTCCCTTGGTTTTGGCACTAGTAGGAAAACACTTATAGGCGGAGCTTAGTTCTATGGCGCACCACTAAAACCGCGCCACGAGAATGTTATTTTGTGGCGCACCATGCTAGGTGCGCCACGAAATAGCTTAATTTTGTGGCGCACTACCGAACCCCTGCGCCACAGAAATTATATGGGGCCCACATCCTGCCACGATCAATTATTAGTGTAGGTATTTCGTGGCGCACATGGCGTGCTGCGCCACGTAAATAACTCTTTCGTGGCGCACGTGCTTCGGTGCGCCACGAAGTAGTTAATTACGTGGCGCACTTATTCCGGTGCGCCACGGAACTAAGAGAACTTATATCGGCGCCGGCCGTGCCCTCCCCCACGCCCTGTTCACCTCTCCCTCTCCCATCTCCCCTCTCCCCTCCCCTCTCCCCTCTCCTCTCCCCTCTCCTCCGATCTGTACCGCCGCGCGCCGCCATGGTCGTCGCCATCGCCGCTGCCGCCTTCCTCCGCGAGGGCCGCATGCCGCCACGCTCCTCCCATCCCCGCCACCTGGCAGCACAAGCTGCCGCTACGGCGAGGAGGGGCCGCCGTCGCGTCAAGGTGGAGGAGCCGTCGCGTCCTCCTCCTCCTCCACCCCCGCCGTCATCTTCAACCTCCTCCTCCACCCTCGTCATCGGTGATCTCTCTCCCTCCCCTCCCTCCCTCTTAATTCCTCTCCGCGCGCGCACAAGGTGCTCGACGAAATCTGTCGTTGTCGGTGTGTCTGTTGTACGTTGGTGTTGATGTTGATGTCTCGCTGCTATTGCCGTGCTCGTGCTTGCTGCTGTTGGCTCATTGTTGTTGTCTGTGCCGAAGTCTGTTGGCTCATTGTTGTTGCTGTTGGCTCATTGTCTGTTGTTGTTGGTCGTGCTGAAGCTATTCATCGTTGGCTCATTGTTGTTGCTTGTGTCGAAGCTATTGGCTCATTGTCATTGCTCGTGCCGATGCTATCGGTTCATTTAAATGCTTGTTGTGCTCGATCGGTGAGGTTAAGCTGGTTCATAGGAATTTAAATGCATGAAATGCAACCGGTGGGCTTGTATACATACATATTTACTTGATGGATTCTTGTGAGCTTATGGTATGCTTGCTATGCTACTTGGTTGCTCTTGGTTGGCCTAGGATTAGTTTTCTGGACCCCAAGTAATTCTCCGTTGGGATTAGTTTTCGGACCCCAAGTTTTCCGGACCCACGATGATTTACTTGATGGATTGTTGTGAGCTTATGGTATGCTACTATGCTTATAATGCTCCGATTAGTGGGGATGCTTACTGGATCATGTGCATATAGTTCATATAGTTCCCTAAAAAGAAAGAATGCTCCCCGGCCGGATGCTTGATGTCTTGGCTCAGCCAATGATGCAAAAGTCTGAGGCAAAAACTTGGATAAGAACGAGATACTAAAATGTGTGATTTAAATGGAATGCTTATGATGGTATACTAAAATAGAGATATTCACATTAGGGAATCATGTAAATGAATGCCACTGTGGTATCCTTTGAAGAAAATGGGAAGTTTCGATGGTTTAAAAGACTAGGTGATGCTAGGTTATTAAGTTGGTCGTCAAGGTTGGTTTTATCTCGGTTAACTTGGATAGGCTATGTGTTCTTGCTTACTTATGCATATCCATCTCTACTTGGATTGACTAGCTCGGGCTTGGTCTCTCTCTTGCCGGCATCACTTGGTTACTACCAAGTGATGAATAATCCCTTATGGTACCCTGACTTTGTTTTGAACTCAAGCTGAGTAATGATAAATTTCTATTTCTTGTTGGCTTTGATGAAAATAGAGATATCCACGGTAGGGGATCATGTAAATGAATGCCACCTGTGGTATCCTTTGAAGAAAAAGGACTGTTTCTGATGGTTTTAAAAGGCTAGGTGGTGCTAGGTGATTCAGTTGGCTACCAAGACTTGTCTCATCTGGTTAGCTGGGATATGCTATGTGTTGTTGCTTGTAAGCGGGCCTGCCTGCGGGAGTCCCGCATCATGCCGCACAGGCCTGCATAATTAAGTAGGCTTCCGCGAGAATCCCACTAAATAACATGTATTAGTAGCGGCAGCCGCACATGCCCGCATATTGCCGCGTTGCGCCGGCGAGAGCTCCATCTAAAATTGCTCCTATACCTTCACGGCCTAAGCAAGAGGACCGGACTACGCCGGTGGCCGACCCAACTCGCTAGGGGCTAGAGTTTGCGTGGGGAGGATCCCGAGAGGAGGCGCTGGAGGTGGCGTCCGCGGAGGAGGTGGCGACCAGGAGAAGGACGGCGGGGCAGCGTCGCCGGAGACAAAGCCAGAGGCTGCCGGGACGACGGAGAAGGCCGGCGATAGCTGAGGCACTATAACGGGAGAAGGCGGTCGCGCTGAAGCCTCAACAACGTCCCCGAGGAGGCGGAGCTTGGCGGCTGCCCGGCTTGGCAGCGAGTGCACGCGGTGGCGTGCGTGGCGGCGGGCTGGGCAGGGTCGCTTCCTGATCACTTCGAGAGGAAGGAGACGAGATGCAGATGCGGCATCTGCGGGCCGGCCCACATATGCCGCTTTTATTTTTTTTATACCGTGGGTGGCTGCATATGCATTTAACTGGGCCTACTCCGCGGCGCCACAGACGGCCCGCTGCCATTTGCAGCCTGAAGCACTGGCCTGCTGCGAGAAATCTCTGGCGTGCATTTACGCACGTGAAAATGTTCCCTGCTGAACAAGTTCCACGGCGACAGCGATCCGCGTCGTTGCCATCGTCCTGTTCTCCTCCTTTTTCAGTACCACTGGATTTTTCCATGGGGAACGGGAAATGTTCTCGACATCTGCTGAATGCGAAATACTGTATATGTGATCGAGTGATTCAAAGAAATGTTTTAGGAAACATGGAATCTACAACGCCTGAGGGGAAATTCAGAGGATCCCTTGATCAATTGTTGCAAACAGGTACTTCCAAGAGATGTTTTATTAGGAAACTTAGAATCTGCGCCTGAGGGGAAAATTCAGGAGGATTCCCTGACCAGTTCTTGCAAACAGATGCTTCAGCCATACACAACGGACTTTCCATGCTCCGCATATGTGTGTGTTTGTTTGTGTAATCAAGCTGAAAACATTCCTCAAAATTCGTCGCATATGATCTTGGCAGGGTAGCTTGTGTAGTGGATGTGGTAGCTCATCTTTGTGCATCTTGTGTTGTCTTAGATCCGCATGTCTTTACATTTGTTTGTCATGCGTGATCAATGTACAACTTGGGATTGACTTTAGCCATGGTACGGTCAGCATTGGTGAATTCCATATTCCTTCCGTTGTGGATGAATTTTCCTTTGTGGATGACTCTCAACCCGGGTGAGCAAGCTCAAAAACCTTACCGGAGCACAATGGTGTGATGGCACCTTCACCATTAACCTGGAGACTGGGCACTACGTACTAGGGCCACATCACATATAGCACACCGTCTTCCCTCTTGTCTCACTTCATCATCGATCATTGTCATTCACATCTAGCACATAGTTTTCCAATCTTAAGATCACCCCAAAGACGTTGAGTTCCTCAACAAGCCCATCATAAACAACAGTCAGATGCAGACTATCTTCTCCCTTGGTTTTGGCACTAGTAGGAAAACACTTATAGGCGGAGCTTAGTTCTATGGCGCACCACTAAAACTGCGCCACAGAATGTTATTTTGTGGCGCACCATGCTAGGTGCGCCACAGAAATAGCTTAATTTTGTGGCGCACTACTGAACCCTGCGCCACAGAAATTATATGGGGCCCACATCCTGCCACGATCAATTATTAGTGTAGGTATTTCTGTGGCGCACATGGCGTGCTGCGCCACAGAAATAACTCTTTCTGTGGCGCACGTGCTTCGGTGCGCCACAGAAGTAGTTAATTCTGTGGCGCACTTATTCTGGTGCGCCACAGAACTAAGAGAACTTATATCAGCGCCGGCCGTGCCCCTCCCCCACGCCTGTTCACCTCTCCCCTCTCCCATCTCCCCTCTCCCCTCCCCTCTCCCCTCTCCTCTCCCCTCTCCTCCGATCTGTACCGCCGCGCGCCGCCATGGTCGTCGCCATCGCCGCCGCCGCCTTCCTCCGCGAGGGCCGCATGCCGCCACGCTCCTCCCATCCCCGCCACCTGCAGCACAAGCTGCCGCTACGGCGAGGAGGGGCCGCCGTCGCGTCAAGGTGGAGGAGCCGTCGCGTCCTCCTCCTCCTCCACCCCTGCCGTCATCTTCAACCTCCTCCTCCACCCCTGTCATCGGTGATCTCTCTCCCCTCCCCTCCCCTCCCTCTTAATTCCTCTCCCGCGCGCGCACAAGGTGCTCGACGAAATGCTGCTGTCGGTGTGCTGTTGTACGTTGGTGTTGATGTTGATGTGCTGCTGCTATTGCTGTGCTGTGCTTGCTGCTGTTGGCTCATTGTTGTTGCTGTGCCGAAGCTGTTGGCTCATTGTTGTTGCTGTTGGCTCATTGCTGTTGCTGTTGGCTGTGCTGAAGCTATTACTGTTGGCTCATTGTTGTTGCTGTGCCGAAGCTATTGGCTCATTGCTGTTGCTGTGCCGATGCTACTGGTTCATTTAAATGCTTGTTGTGCTCGATCAGTGAGGTTAACTGGTTCATAGGAATTTAAATGCATGAAATGCAACTGGTGGGCTTGTATACATACATATTTACTTGATGGATTCTTGTGAGCTTATGGTATGCTGCTATGCTACTGGTTTCTCTTGGTTGGCCTAGGATTAGTTTTCTGGACCCCAAGTAATTCTCTGTTGGGATTAGTTTTCTGGACCCCAAGTTTTCCGGACCCACGATGATTTACTTGATGGATTGTTGTGAGCTTATGGTATGCTACTATGCTTATAATGCTCGATTAGTGGGGATGCTTACTGGATCATGTGCATATAGTTCATATAGTTCCCTAAAAAGAAAGAATGCTCCCTGGCCAGATGCTTGATGTCTTGGCTCAGCCAATGATGCAAAAGCTGAGGCAAAAACTTGGATAAGAACAGATACTAAAATGTGTGATTTAAATGGAATGCTTATGATGGTATACTAAAATAGAGATATTCACATTAGGGAATCATGTAAATGAATGCCACTGTGGTATCCTTTGAAGAAAATGGGAAGTTTCTGATGGTTTAAAAGACTAGGTGATGCTAGGTTATTAAGTTGGGCTGTCAAGGTTGGTTTTATCTGGTTAACTTGGATAGGCTATGTGTTCTTGCTTACTTATGCATATCCATCTCTACTGGATTGACTAGCTCAGGCTTGGTCTCTCTCTTGCCAGCATCACTTGGTTACTACCAAGTGATGAATAATCCCTTATGGTACCCCAGCTTTGTTTTGAACTCAACTGAGTAATGATAAATTTCTATTTCTTGTTGGCTTTGATGAAAATAGAGATATCCACGGTAGGGGATCATGTAAATGAATGCCACTGTGGTATCCTTTGAAGAAAAAGGACTGTTTCTGATGGTTTTAAAAGGCTAGGTGGTGCTAGGTGATTCAGTTGGCTACCAAGACTTGTCTCATCTGGTTAGCTGGGATATGCTATGTGTTGTTGCTTGTAAGCGGGCCTGCCTGCGGGAGTCCCGCATCATGCCGCACGAGCCTGCATAATTAAGTAGGCTTCCGCGAGAATCCCACTAAATAACATGTATTAGTAGCGGCAGCCGCACATGCCCGCATATTGCCGCGTTGCGCCGGCGAGAGCTCCATCTAAAATTGCTCCTGTACCTTCACGGCCTGAGCAGAGGATCGGACTATGCCTGCGGCCAACCCAACTCGCTACGGGCTAGAATCTGCGTGGGGAGGATCCCGAGAGGAGGCGCTGGAGGTGGCGTCCGCGGAGGAGGTGGCGACCAGGAGAAGGACGGCGGGGCAGCGTCGCCGGAGACAAAGCCAGAGGCTGCCGGGACGACGGAGAAGGCCGTCGACAGCCGAGGCGCTAGAAGGGGAGAAGGCGGACGCGCGGCAGCCTCAACAACGTCCCCGAGGAGGCGGAGCTTGGCGGCTGCCCGGCTTGGCAGCGAGTGCACGCGGTGGCGTGCGTGGCGGCGGGCTGGGCAGGGTCGCTTCCTGATCACTTCGAGAGGAAGGAGACGAGATGCAGATGCGGCATCTGCGGGCCGGCCCACATATGCCGCTTTTATTTTTTTTATACCGTGGGTGGCTGCATATGCATTTAACTGGGCCTACTCCGCGGCGCCACAGACGGCCCGCTGCCATTTGCAGCCTGAAGCACTGGCCTGCTGCGAGAAATCTCTGGCGTGCATTTACGCACGTGAAAATGTTCCCTGCTGAACAAGTTCCACGGCGACAGCGATCCGCGTCGTTGCCATCGTCCTGTTCTCCTCCTTTTTCAGTACCACTGGATTTTTCCATGGGGAACGGGAAATGTTCTCGACATCTGCTGAATGCGAAATACTGTATATGTGATCGAGTGATTCAAAGAAATGTTTTAGGAAACATGGAATCTACAACGCCTGAGGGGAAATTCAGAGGATCCCTTGATCAATTGTTGCAAACGGGTACTTCCAAGAGATGTTTTATTAGGAAACTTAAATCTGCGCCTGAGGCGAAAATTCAGGAGGATTCCCTGACCAGTTCTTGCAAACAGATGCTTCAGCCATACACAACGGACTTTCCATGCTCCGCATATGTGTGTGTTTGTTTGTTTGTGTAATCAAGCTGAAAACATTCCTCAAAATTCGTCGCATATGATCTTGGTAGGGTAGCTTGTGTAGTGGATGTGGTAGCTCATCTTTGTGCATCTTGTGTTGTCTTAGATCCGCATGTCTTTACATTTGTTTATCATGCGTGATCAATGTACAACTTGTGATTGACTTTAGCCATGGTACGATCAGCATTGGTGAATTACATATTCCTTCCGTTCTGGATGAATTTTCCTTTGTGGATGACTCTCAACCCAGGTGAGCAAGCTCAAAGACCTTACCCAAGCACAATGGTGTGATGGCACCTTCACCATTATCCTGGTGACTGGGCACTACGTACTAGGGCCACATCACATATAGCACACCGTCTTCCCTCTTGTCTCACTTCATCATCAATCATTGTCATTCACATCTAGCACATAGTTTTCCAATCTTAAGATCACCCCAAAGACGTTGAGTTCCTCAACAAGCCCATCATAAACAATAGTCAAATGCAGACTATCTTCTCCCTTGGTTTTGGCCACCCGCAATTTTGCCATAGGTACAAGTGAGCTCCTTGGTACTCCTTCATTCACCAGACAATGAAGACACCTAGGAGTCGAAGACCATCATCCTTGACACCCTGGTGCCAGATCAGAGGGCCCGGGGCACCGTTGAGCAGCATCTTGGTGCTTGCCGAAGACAAGAGGATGGCGAGCCAATTGAGGAAGCGATCGCCAAAGCCGTAGCGGCGTAGCACCTCGAACGGGAAAGGCCACGAGATCGAGTCGCAGGCCGCGTTAGGTCAAGCTTGAGCAAGACGCGCGGGGCATCGGGCTGATGCAGGAGGCGCGCGGACTGGCGCACGAGAACGAAGGCGTTCTGGATGGGGCTCACCAGGTCGTTGAGCTTGGGCGCGAGGTATAGAGTAGCAGCTTGGCGAAGACCCTGGCGACAAGGTGGATGAGGCTAATGGGCATGTAATCTCTAGACGCATCGGCGCGCTTGGGGAGCAGCGTGAGGAGCGCCTGGTTCAGGCAGCTGAAACCGCGTCCGTGGAGCAAGTAGAGCTGCTGGAACATGCGGATGAAGCCGAGCTTGACGACATCCCATCTCGAGCGCAAGAACTCCGCCGTGAAGCCATCAGGGCCGGGTAGTTGAGCGCCAACAGCCGCTTCACCGTCTGCCAGATCTCATCCTCCGTGAAAGGCGCGTCCAGGTCTCCCAGGTCAGCAGGCTCGATGAGGTGTTGTAGGTCGAGGGTGCAATCTCAAATAGCGGCAGTGCCGAGCAACTCGTCGAAGTGGGAGTGAAAGCCGCCGCGGCCATGTCGCCGGGGTCCGTGAGGACGTCTCCATCCACTGTCAGGCTGAAGATACTACGTGCATTGATGGTGGAAGAAGGATGTTTTCGCGTCGCCATCCTTGAGGAACACGAGGCACGCGTTGTCTGTCGATGGTGCGCTCCATGGAGGCGAGCCCGAGGTAGGATTGCTTGATCTGCCACCGCAGCCAATCCTCGTGCGATGTTAGTTGCCTGCACTCCTAAGCGGTGTCGAACCTGAGGAGCATCTCGCAGGAGATTGCGAGCTTGTCGCGCACGTTGCCAACCAGGCGCGCGGACTAGCTTCTGAGTTTAAGTGTGGTGGCCCGCATGCGCTTCACAAGCCTACTGAACGGATCCTTATCATCCACAGAATTCCACGCCTCCGCCAAGAAAACTTGGTAACCATCCAACCGTGTCCAGTAATCCTCAAAGTGGAACCATTTCTGCCCCGGCGGGAACGACAAGCAGTTGAGAATGAGTGGGCTGTGATCGGAGACGACCGAGTCCAAGCATCGCATGTGAAAATCGCCATGGTGCTCCTCCCAATCCGTGGAGCACAAGATGCGGTCAAGGTGGACAAGGGTTGGGGGGGGGCGTTTGCTCATTGGACCAAGTATAGTGGCGGCCGTTGAGATAGACATCCGCGAGGTCGTTGATAACGCTTCTGAATATACCCATCATGCGCTTGTCGAGGTTTTCATTGTTTTTGTCCTCATCACGACAGATTAGATTGAAATCTCTGTAAAGCATCCAGGGGCCGGGGTAGTCAACACGGACGTCGCGGATTTACTGAAGGAACGCGATCTTCTCATCATCGGTCTAAGGGCCATAGACGATGGTAAGCCACCAAGGCGTGGCGGTTCTGGATGGGGTTGCAACCCTGGGAGACAGGGTGTTGGCGGTGAACATCGGGTCTGTGATCCACACATCTCGGCTCTTCCAAGCCAGCAGGATGTCACCGCGGGTGCCCTGCGTGGGAAAGTACACATAATCATCGAACTCCGAGCCTACGATATCACAGATAGTCGACGAGTAGATGTAATCCATCTTAGTTTCTTGGAAGAAAACGATCGAAGCACGCGTTTAAACCGCGCACGTTCCAAATGATGATCTTTAGGCTGCGATCCATTGGGAAGAGATCGACAGGTGGAGCACAGCACATCATCTATGCCTCAATGGGGCTGCCTGCGATCACCGTGCTGACCGGCGCCGTGGTTGGGTCCAAGGGCAGCTCGCGATTAACAAGCGCAGCGATCGTGTCAAGCACATACAGGGGATGTGCGCCGCGAACAGACGATCAAACGTCTTCATCTCTTCTGCGGTGATCGGATGATCGAGCCCAATGATGCCCAGTGTCCGTAGGATCTGAATGTGCGCGCGGCGTGTGGCGGTGCACCAGCCTTTGCCCTCGTTGTGGAGGCAGAACGGCCACATCGAGGTGACAAGTTGAGCGGTTGATTGCAATGTCTTTGTCTAGGAGTGGGGAGGGCCGCACTGAGCTGTTTGGTGGTCGTGGTGAGGAAGTCGCCCAGGTCCAGGAGCTCGCCGGAGTGGTACGCCGACCAGATCGTTGCATCCTGATCGGCGAAGAGGCAAAGAGAGTGGCTCTCCGCAGGGGCGTGGGTCGCGATGGGCTTGGCCTGGGACTCAGAGGGCTTGAGCGCGGGGGGCTTTGGAGGATCTGAACGAGGCGTACAAGGTGGCCCCGACCTCGCCTTGGGAGACGGCAGGTCTGGTGCCGGTGATGGTAGCGACTATTCCGCGCTTGAGGACCTGCTCTGCTTCCTCCATCTCAACCGAGTGCGAGATGATGACCCGCGCATGCTCGGGAGAGGTCGCCGGTGCCGTAGGGAGCAGGGGCGGCGGCGGGAAGTACTGCAGGCGGCGCGGTGCGTCACCCCTCCTAGCGTGGGGCATCGACGCATCGAGGAGGCGCACGGGGCTGCTCACGACGGTCGCCCGGCAGACGTGTCTTGTAATCCGAGCATGTCTAATGGAACCCTTAAATCTGTATACAACCGTTTTTTTACGGATTTAAGGGTTCAAATGCCATTTAGTGGAACCCCTAAACTCCTAAATCTGTAAAAAAAAATTAGAGGTCGAGGCCCCAACCCGTGCTCCGACCTGTACATGTAAGAGCATGTCTAATGGAACCCTTAAACCCTTATAGCTATAAGGGTCGAGAATTGGCAAAATTGGAGGGGTTGGAGGTGTGAAAAACAGGAGGCATTTAGTGGAACCCTTAAACCCGTAAAAAACGGTTATTTGTACAGGTTGTGGTAGGGGTTGGCCCCTCCAACCCTTAAATGTACAGGTCGGAGCACGGGTTGGGGCCTCGACCTCTAATTTTTTTTACAGATTTAGGGGTTTAGGGGTTCCACTAAATGGCATTTGAACCCTTAAATCCGTAAAAAAACGGTTATATACAGATTTAAGGGTTCCATTAGACATGCTCTAAGGGTTGGAGGGGCCAACCCCTACCACAACAGGTAACCGTTTTTTACGGGTTTAAGGGTTCCACTAAATGCCTCCTGTTTTTCACACCTCCAACCTCTCTAATTTTGCCAATTCTCGACCCTTATAGCTATAAGGGTTTAAGGGTTCATTAGACATGCTCTTAGCCTCGTAGCCAGAGAGGAGACAACGGCAGCAGCGGACGTCCTTGACGCAGTCGCAACCTGGCCCGGAGAATAGACATAAGGATTAAGCTTGAAAATAAGCTTGAAGGAAGAGTCCCGGCCTGTGGCCTGCCAGCCCGCCATATTTTCAAGCTTTCTGGCTGGGGCAGGCATGGGCCCAGTTTTTGAGCATCGGGCTTTCTTCAACCTGGCCCGGAGGATGCCTAGGTGCCCAGACTGCCACACAGTGTCAAGGTGCAATATAGGCGGCGAGGCGAAGATCGGCTGATCACCTAGTTGGTGCAAACTCTATAGCATAAGTTTCAATCGAAACAATAGAGCTACAACTATTATAATGCTACTTGAAAATCACAGAGGACGTCTGCAGGCAACCACTTCATTTCATTGTAGACAGCAATCGTTCATCTCTGGCCAAGCCCATCGCGATACTAATCTATACCTAATAATAAAGGGAGAAGCGTTTTCGCGGTTTGGTCCGTTTGGTTTTCTTTGTCCGTTGGTTTGTTTCGTCCGTCCTAAGCGTTTCGTTTGATCGCTAATTTCCGCGTACGTCTGTCGTACAAATCGAGTTCATCACAAAATCTGTCCGTGCTCGGAAGGAAACCGATCAGGTCTGGTCTCCCACGTATCAGGTATTCAGGTCTGATCGCCGACCTCCGGCCTCGTTCCGGAAAATAGTCCAGGTTCGACATACGGCTTTGTAAACGCTCATATATATACCAACGACCAAGCCTCCACAAATCGATCGATCTTGACGACGAGCGGCGGCGCATCTCGCATGAACAAGGAGGAGTCGACGCCGAGTACTAGAGCGCTGGAGCATGACAGCCAGCGACGATGTACCAGTTCATCTCGTTCTCGAAGGTGGAGATCGTGATCGAACCGCTTGGCCCAGCGAGAAGCCGCTCCGGACGTGCTGGACGTCTATCCGCGCGCCGGGTTGCCGGTCGTGTCCCTCACCCGGTGCGGAGCCGCACCGTCTTCTTCCAGGCTTTCTTGATGGCTGCGCCGTCCTGGGAATCCTACTCCTCCCTCAAGAAGGGCCGCAGCAACACATTGTCCACCCATATGTCCACCAACGTGTCCACGTGCTTGAAGAAGCTGCCCAGGAGCGCCGGATATGATCTCCCACGATCAGTGCAACGGCCTTCTCGGGCTCAATGGCACGACGCTGCCTCCGACTGGGACGACGACGATGATAACCAAAACTCGCCGATCTGTACGATAGGCTCAATCGGCACGGTGGCGCACACGTCCAAGATCTTCTCGGGGTAGAGTTCAATCAGGCAGGCAGGCCAGGCCCACGAATTTGTTTAGGCGAGGCTGGAGGTTGCACATGCTGCTCGCATGTGGGTAGGTTCGTGCCACGAGGCATAGAACTGCTAGGCTAAGTAAGGCCAAGAAATAGCTTCTATAACTATTATAACTATGAAGAAGATTTGGATCCAGATGAGATAGTCAGGTCTTTCTTCTACCCATGATAATTCATTTAGTGCTAACAATGCATACGGAGAGGAAAGCGGAGTAGTCAGGGAGGAAAAATCGAGGACCAAAGCAGCAATGGAACAGAGAGCCACACTGCATGTTATATATGCGATCGATTCCAATCCCTAAAATCTTCGCGCCATTGGTTGTGGTCTGACGTACAACCTAAGGCTACACCATCTTCAAAGATGCGGCAAGATAGGCGAGAGGAACCTAAAAAAATACTACCTGCTGGTTGATTAGGAGATCCCGCGTTGGCGACAGCCATGGCCATGATGCTCCCGATGGGAGATGCAGAGCTCGCTTAGAGGACCGTTCACCAACATGGACTCGGTGGAAGCTCTGCAGCTGGCTAATCGATTCCACCAAACCGATCGATCGTTCTGGCATCGGTGATCGCATTGGTTACATCTTCGAGGGGAGCGGCCCGCCTCAAATATGTACACTTCGTCTGTCCACGCCGGCGTCCGGCGATGGCTACAGGGATGTGGATGGAGTCAGTTTCGTCGGTTGTGCCCCTTCATCCCAATTGATTTTTTCATCCGTCGCCCAACCAAGCTGTACGTGCGGCATTGGCGGTGCTCAACCCGTTGCTGAAAAAGGAGATCTATATTCTATTGTCATGACGCACATCAGGCTTGTGTTCTCTTGCTGGGCATGAGCGGCAGTCCAAACTTGATGAAGTCTCCCGTTTGGATTTGGCCTAATTGAATCTACCATGCTGCTGGTATTACTCATGTCGGCTGAAAAAAAGGTTCATGTCAATGAATGAAAGGATTTGGATGCAGATGACCAAGAAGCAAGCTCTACCAAAGAGATACCAAGCACACACGTAAGCACAATCTATGTGCAGATATGCACTAAGTTTGTAATTGGTGCTTCTCTTCGGTGGCAGTCATAATTGAAGTTGTAGCCACATGCGTTTCTGTAGGGTTAGATAGCATTACATTGCTGCATCTATGTGTGACATAGGATAGCTATCTGATAACCGATTAATCACATAATGTGTGAAAAAGGAAAATCAGCTGATCATTGGCTCCGAGTGCTTGGTCTGATGTTTCTATTGTTCTAGCTCTATCTCTCTCGCACTTAAACAACATGTACTTAAAATCATTGTTCTCTTAGTTAAATTGAATGGTACGAATGGTTAGTGAAATTTGATTGTATCTGTGTTTTTTCCTATTTAGTGAAGTATTAGTGAGGTGTATTGAAATAACAATGGTCAAGTTACAGAAATTACGGATAGGTGACATTTTTGCGTAATTAGTTTAGATGCTGCATTTTGTGTTCTTCTCCCGGTGCAACGCACGGGTATGTTTCCTAGTTACATATAATATAACCAAAATTTTATTGCTCAATTTTTATGGTCAAAGTTCGTCTTGAAATACGCGTGCGCCTTATTCCTTGGGACGGAGGTAGTACTATGCATTATGACTAGTCTAACAACCTCCTTGCGATAATTACCAAATAAAATAATGAAGTAGTCTCAAACGGAGGAGGTATGTTGGCATCCATTTTCCCGTTAGTGCTGATCGGGAAAGCAATACGCAAAACCAGCGTGGATGAAGGTTGGGGTCACGTGGAGACCAACTAGCTAGGGAGTAACTACACCCAAGGGTAGGATGGATGCCACACTTGTCAACCTCACATCTAATACACAAGGACTTGTATAAAACACGAGAACAAAATTATATTATTGCAAATCGACATGCTAATCGAATGCCTACTTCATAGTCTGTGCCTATTTATTATGGTCCGCTTTAGAATCCTTCTGCACAACTCAACTTCATAGACTTTTCTTGGATTTCTTGTGTTTTTCAACTTCACATTCTGGAATCGCTGATCCATTCACCTCTGCTACTGCCCAGATCACGTCAGGTAACAAGACACACATCAGTATTCAGTAATAAACACAATACATACAGATATTATACAACAAAGGTGGAAGCTGTGATATACGTTGGATCTGAAGGATCGTGATTGATGGCTTCACATTTTCTTTTTCTGGCATCATTACTCTGTTTCTTGGTCTCGTCATTTGACATGATATTTTTGGGTTTAATTTCTTGAGAAACATTACCATAAATCTTATTCAACAAAGCCGACATACGCAACTCTTGCATGATTTCACTCCTGCTCGAAAAAAATTCATCTTCACTGCTGTTGCTGCTAGCGGAGTTGTCAGCTGGGTGCTTCTTCTTCTCTGAATGTCGCTGCAGTTCAAATGCTATGGAGAAAAGCATTACAATGTGCTAGAGCTCAATAGATGGAAACTTGAGGAGATGTGTGAATTAGACAGGTGCAGCATCAAACATCATTTTTTAAACACAAAGGCAACCAATGTGAATAAAATAATACAAAAAGACCTAGAAGTACGAAGACTTGCACAATATAAGTTGAAACAGGCATGTTGATAGAACTTTTACAAAAGATACCAAAACTCTACACTGTGACATATGTAGTATAAAGGTGACAATATGTTGTGTGCAAAACAAGTAAAATTTTATGACATGAAAACCATTTGGTCTCATTTTAATTTTTAAGTAGTGAACTACAAATGAAATCTAAGTCCAGAATTCATAATCATCATTGAGTTTGATTAAAAGAGTATCCTTATATCCTTACTTAAAATAATGCTACAAAGGAGTATGCATATGAACAACATATGTCCTAAGTATGTTACTGATTCACACTTCATTCATATACCTTGTTGGCGGTGACCAGGGAAGGAGCAGACATCATGATCATCAGAATCTAAATCATATTTTTTGTCAAATACTTCAAGGTCACCGTCATCAATGAAGTCAGATTCATAACTTTCCTCATCACTCTCGGAAATATACTCGCTATCAGACGCTTCAATATCTTCTTCATAAGATTCTCTTGTTACAAGGTTAAGAATGAACTATATGTGTCTAAAGTGCTACACAAAAGATGAAACAAAGCATAAGGTCAATCAATCAACATTTGAAAAAGGATACGATGATTTTTTGTCTAGTGCAATATTGATATTGCTAGTGCTGCTCTGGAGGTAATATCCAGAGAGATGCACAGAATTTGGACCAAGTACTGAAAACAGAACATCGTCATCCTCGTCAAACTCGACCTCTAGATGGCACATCTCAGCCAACATAGGATTCAAGCTACAAAGTATCAGCGGCATCCTGTTACCAACAGTACATTGAACCAGAGTCCTTGTAGCAGCATCGTAGCTGACCAGTGCAGCCTAAGAATCATCACAGAAAAGTAAAATAAATTTAAAATCTTTGGAGGGCTCAAGTTTGCAAAAATATAATTTAGCTTAATGATTATCATGTCATACTTAAAGATTGTTTCAATAAACTATCTAATAATTAACTTTCGGAAAATAAAGTGATAATATAAAAGGGAAATGAATCACATCCCGACAGCCTAATCCTAGCTTAGTTACGCTCCCCTCATCACGAGCCCATTAGACCTAAATTAAAAAAAAAAAAAACGTTGGCCGGAGAGGTGATGGAAAAATGGTATCACCGGCAAAGACGAAAACTTGCGCGGTGGAGACTTATCCTTCTGTGCGAGGCAGCGACCTTAGTCGGAGCTAAGTTACGGCGTCGCCAGCTCTGCTGCTCCCGGCGAGACATGTGTATTCACTATTCAGGCCGCCCCATGAGCTGCTCCTAGATTCAGACTTTCTTCTTGCAGCCATGGTAACAACATGTTCCTCCATTCGTATTTCTCTACCACAATAGATTTCGATTCTTGGATCTGTTTGGGCGCGGGGATATTTTGTTTGTTGGCGAGCGGCAGATGGATCGATTTTTTTTTTTTGCTTGTGATACTTCAATTGAAACATTAGAGAAACAGACCTATGGATGCATTTTGATGATTTGGTCACATTTTTCTTTCCATTTGTACTGTCTCCAAGTTAAATTTTGGTGTATTCATGTGAAATTATGACGCTAGTTTCACGCTGACAGCGGCCACCTTCGCACTACTAACTTCTATGTTCTTCAATTTGCTCTGCTTTCAAAAGAGAAGAATTTGCTCTGTTTTTGTTGGCTGAGACTTGCACTGAATATAATATAGTTTTTGCTAATTTCTTGTTATGCTTGTGCTGATGCATTCATGTGATTTTGAGCAGCCACATTGAGATAAGCACTAATGGAGGTAGCTACATTTAAGCAGAACCTGAGAGTTATTGATAAAAGGGGTCCTAAACTAGAGGCTTGCTGCTGCTGCAAGCAACTTCAAGGAAGCATGAAGGATAGCTGCATATACGCAAGCACCTAATTCTAAAAAGGAAGAGTTCCATGCTAAATTGGAGAAATCTGGTACTGATCTGGAGATGATAGAGAGATCATAGCAACAATTGACAAGGTACACGGATTTGAAAGGCTTTCTGTGCTCAAAGATAAGTTACAGTGGCTCCGGTTGGACTCCTCCGCTGTTAGAGCAGAAGGGACTGCTGCAACTGAAACATATTACAGTGAAGAAGTGGAGAAATTAAGCAGAAGCTGATAACATCATATAACCTCCAACTGGATGGCGATGAGTATATATTTTAGCTTGTAGTTCCTACAGCTCTCATTAAAAATTAAACATGACAGCTCATATAACATGTGAACTGGATAGTTGACTGGCAGAAAAAGCGACTAAAGTTTTGGTGGATAGAGAGATCCTGATTCTGATGGAATATGCAGCGAAGTGAAGTTTTGCCCTATAGTACCATCCTCCAAAATATGTCTTCCTCATTGTGCCTCTAAGTTATTAGATCTGGGTTGTACTCCAAATAGTAGCGTAAATCAAGTGTATGACATGTTTTTTACTCTGAACCCAGAGTAATTTTCTCCCTCCCTCATTTTTGTGTACATTAAGATTGCTATTCTTCTATTGTTCTGGTTTTGGTTTATTCATGCGATGGGTTGTCACAGAATGTAATCAGAAAGAAAATATCCTTGAATAACGCTTCTTTTACATATGAGAGCATGACTAGGGGTGAGGCAAATTATTGGTAACTCATACGGAAAAATCGTGTACACACTAGTATACATCATGAGTTTAACAGGATGATGAATTTGAATAAGAAATGTTAACCTTGGAAATGCGGAGACGGCCATGGAAGGGCTGGCAGTGGTGGGTGTAGGGCGTCCCTGGCCTCAGCTCCACGCCTATATACATACAGAAATTAGACATAGCAGGTCCTGCATAGTAGGAGAGAGGAGGAAGGGGATGTTTACCCCAGAACACCATTGGAAGAGCTGCAGTGTTCAGGGACGAGGGAGGGGAGGGGATGCTGCTTGCCTTAAAAAGGAGGCTGTGATATTGGTGTTGCCCGGCAAAAGGGATTTCAAATTAATTAACTTGATTTCTTGCCCAGGAAAATTACTTACCTTGGGAATGTTGTCAATCAGTAGTAATCAATCATAAACGCTGAGTGAGAGAATAAGGGAACTAAATCATAGCAAAAGTAAATCATATTCTGAAAATGGTATGCCATCTAATCCACCATCCCCATGGTTCTCTCTATGCCGTTTCAGTGCGCCAGGCAGTATGCTGCTATAAATAGGTTCCGTCAATAATGAACAGCATCGGCACATGTTTCTCTAGTCAGTAGCGTGAACATCACACGTTACTCTGCTCAGTTTAAACAACACTCTAGTAACAATAGTCTGGAGCAAGGAAACAATCTGGAACTCAGCAGACCAACTAAACTTTCGGACAAATGGACTCAGCCCCACAGTGAACCCATTTACATCACACAAAAAAGGAAACCAAGACAGATATAGTCCACCAGTTTCTGACTCAATCAATGTACACTGAACTTGGATCCTTGGATGGATCTTGGCACCAAACTCTCGTTAAGAAAATCACCAAAATCTTCTCAATTTATTCAACACACTAGGAACATGTTCCGTCAGTGTCAACTGGACCAGGGAGAAAAAAAACTTTATTTCCAGAGGATAGTAAATCTATCTACAAACAAAGAAGACGTATTTAAAGATAAAGATAAACTTCAAATACTGACAGAAACTTCTTTGCCTTCAACTTGCAACATCCTGTACAAGGCCCAAACAATTAAGATGATGATTCACAGCCAAAGTCATCGCATAAAAAAAAAAGTGGTTTGCCCTCATAGACAGCAGCATCACGTTTTTAATAATACTATTCAGGAGGCAAAGCACAACATCAGCAGCACTTGCTGTGTCCTACAGCCCAATTTCCTGTTTTAGCTCATCACGGCTAATTCCTGCTCCTGAACTCCAGCTTCCTGCGCGTTTTGCGCTTTCTGCAATATATGAACAAGTTTGAAGGTCAAAGTGCGACTTTATTAATTTGTCTTGAGAACTCAAATAATATATATCTCCAGTATCGCGGTGTGTCTGCAAATGCAATTCATGAGTTTGCGGCTGGACAAAGGCTCGCTCAATGGATTTGACACAATTCAAACGGTCCGGTTCATAGCATTGTTTGGTATAGTAAGCTCAAATTAGCATTGCACAAGACCAGAAAGAGTACACTGCTTCTAGCGCTAACATAGAGACGAAGTCTACTTACAATGACTATCTAGGAATAAAGAATAGAAATATCTCACTTGCCATTATATATAGATGATAATACCAATAGCTAGATACCCTCATAGTTCTCACAGATAGAGTTCCTTGTTTGACAGCCTCTTCATGGCCATAAGATATTTATGGAGAACAAGTACATGATTTTCAAATAAATTACATATACATTGCCACAGATATTGAAAAATCAGTATAACAGGCCTTGGTGTATTTCAGGGATTTTATTGAGGTGTTGTTTGGGCGTGAAGAGCAAGGTGGAGCATCCACTGATAGTATGGATGCAGAAAAGTTCGGAGAAGCTCATGAGCATTTTTCCGGTCTTAATTAGCATCTCACATGGAGCCATGAAATTTTAAAATGCAAGCTCACAACAATTCACTAAACCACATGTGTCCAGAATACTACCTGCATCAGGGGCAGCTTAAAGCAGACGTACTTCCAATAATCAACTAACTTGTGGTCTTTAGGCGCCACCTCTATTGCTCTACCAGCACAAAATATTGCGTAAGCATCAGCTGCATACCTACAGTAAGTATAATTTATTGTTACTAATCAGGCGGAATAAGAAGCACCATTATACAAATACTTCATATCCAACAGAAGAATTAAAGGGGCAGTACTCACTTGCCGACACCACAAAGCTCAGTAATATAGGTCCATTCTTTTTCAACATACTCCTTGGAGAATTTCTGGATTCTAGTTGTTTTTACATGCTGCAACCCTAGACATTCAAGATACCCCGCCATCTTCTCAGGGTCAGCGTTAATTGCAGAGTGAGCATCAGGATAGCATTCGAAGAACCCCTCAATAATATTTTTGACCTACATTAGTTAATAGAGAAGACTGAATTCTTGAACTTAAACTGGAAAATGGTATTGATGCATTATCTCCTAAAACAAATGGAACACAAGTCTAAATACAGTGCTACACTCAAATAACACAATACACACACACAATAAAAAAATGAGACCATGTTACATGCAACTGCTAAGCTTGCCTGTGCAGCAAAATTGTTCTTCAAAGGACCATCAAAATGAAACAGCGGCTCCCACTTCTACATATAAACTACAAAATATTTTTGACAATTCAAGTTCAGTTATCTTCTTGACTTATTAATCGAGAAAAAAGTTATTGGTTAGCCATCTTTTTACATATGAAATAAGTGTGGAAACACTGATCGATCATTCATTATCATTAGCTTACAGGAACACAAGCAAGTTTTTTTTTTAACTTTCGAGACTATCAGAACTTTCATTAATCATATTAGTTTGCACAGAAATTAAGTTCAAGCGAATAATCTTGGAGCTTACCTGTTTACCCTGTGTTAAGTTGAGCAGCATGCAGATGACAATAACCTTCCATGGATCAGAAGCATACTTCTCCTGCAAAAGATTATGCGGAGAGCGTGGCGGTGGTACCAGCTGATCCAGGGGAACGCGCCTGTATATGTCTGAGCACATCTCAGCAGGGGTAAGTAACGGTGGTGGTTGCCTTCGCTTTGTGGTCCCCATTTTCTTAGGGTTTTCCTTTACTTGTGGATGTAGTTTCTCCTGTGAGCCTGGACCTGAATCTTTCTTCTTTGACTTGCAAACTACAGAATTGTTAGTCTTGGAAGCCTTGGAGGTTTCATTCGCCCGAGGTAGCAGCCTTGCTAGATGATCAGGGGTTCTAGGAAGTGGGGGTTTGTGATCTCCACGGACAGGGTTATAGCGGAACTGGTCAAAAAATGCACGGTAAGGCAATGATTCATCAGGGTTCTGCTCCGTGCAATTGGAAACAAAATCACTGAACGGCACAAAGCCTTCGGGCAGCGCCGGCTGCCTCTTGCTTGCCTCCTTGATAAGCTTACGATTGCTGAGGACACGGACGCAGGGCATTTTTCCATTGCTTTTCTTAATACTACTACCCTTTCGGGCATCAGCTTCTCCCTCTTGTTCCGGTGGAGCTTTGCCCCCTTGTGATTGGGCTGAGTGAGTCTGGCCAGGGTGAAGTGACAATGGTGACTTGCCAGATGGCTCCTGCTGCTTCCTCTGCTTCTGTTTCTTGGTCACCTTCACTTTCTGCTCCCAAATGGTGGTTTCAGATGCAGCTGATGCAGAAATAGATGACAGTGTGTGCTTCATGTGATTGGACTCCTTTTTCTCCTTTACCGCCATGGTGTCGTCCCTCTGCTCCTCCAAGGTAGTATTTTGGGCAAGACACACTGCTGCCACCCTCTGCTCCTTACAAATCTTCCTCTTGCTCATCACCGCCGCCGCCTTTTCCAGCATTGGGGCCCTGGGAGCTGTGTATTGAGCTGGGTCTTCAAAGAATGTGGCAGCGGGTAGAGGCTTTGAGGCATGGGAAACCTTTGTTCCTTCTGACTGAGTCAACCCGGGGTGAAGTTGCAATGGCGAATAGGTAGATGGCCCCTCCTCCTTCCTCCGCTTCGGTTTCTTGGTCACCTTTGCCTCCTGCTGCAAGATTGGGGCTTCGGCAGCGGCGGCATCAGTGAGTGAAGGAGATGACTTGCGCCCCTTGTGTTTCTTCTTCTTCATCATCGTCGCCGCCAGCACGGGCTCCTCCAAGGTAGTGTTTTCAGAAAGAGGCAGTGCCGCCACCTTCTGGTCCTTACAAATCTTACTCTCACTCATCACTGCCACGGCCGCCTCCTCCAACATTGGGGTTCTGGAAGCTGGGGGTTGAGTTGGAGCTTCAAGGAATGTGGCAGCGGATAGAGGCTTGGAGGCACGGGGGGCTTTTGTTCCTTGTGATTGAGCCTGCGTGGGATCAAGTGGCAATCGTTTCTTGGTCACCTTTGCCTCCTGCTGCAAGATTGGGGCTTCGGCAAAAGTGGAAACAGTGAGTGAAGGAGATGACTTGCGCTCCTTGTGTTTCTTCTTCTTCATCATCGTCATCGCCAGCACGGGCTCCTCCAATGTAGTGTTTTGGGAAAGAGGCAGTGCCACCACCTTCTGCTCCTTACAAATCTTCCTCTCACTCATCACCGCCACAGCCGCCTCCTCCAACATTGGGGTTCTGGAAGCTAGGGGTTGAGTTGGAGCTTCAAGGAATGTGGCAGCGGATAGAGGCTTGGAGGCACGGGGGGCCTTTGTTCCTTGTGATTGAGCCTGCGTGGGATCAAGTGGCAATCGTTTCTTGGTCACCTTGGCCTCCTGCTGCAAGATTGGGGCTTCGACAATGGCAGCAGCGGTCAGTGAAGGCGATGACTTGCGCTCCCTGCGCTTGCGCTTCTTCTTCTTCGTCGTCACCGCCAGCACGAGCTCCTCCGTCTGCTCCTGGTTTTGAGCAAAAGGCAGTACCGCCACCCTCTTCTCATCACGCATTTTCCACTTCCTCATTGCAGCCTCGGTCGTCGCCTCTTCCAGGATCTGGGCTCCGAGAGCTGGGGATTGAGCTGGGTCTTGAAGCAATTGGGCGGTGGATGGCCCCTCTTCATTATTCCGCTTCTGTTTGGTGTTCACCTCCGGCCCCTGCTGCAAAATTGATTCTTTGGCAGCGGCAGCAGCGGACAGTGAAGGAGATGACCTGGGCTCCCTATGCTTCTTCTTCTTCTTCATCGTCGTTGTTGCTGCCAGCATGGGCTCCTCCCCATGTTTGTCCCCCTCCGCTGCCGCCTTCTGATCATTACGCACCTTCCTCTTCCTCTTCCTCACAGGCACAGCCACCGCCTCCTCCAGGATTGGGGTTCCGGGAGCGGGGGATTGGGTATGGGTTTGGAGGAATGTGGCAGCCGGCAGGGGAGATTGCGACGGAGCCATCCCGAACCCCGCACCATCCGGCTTTGGCTTCTTCTTCATCCTCTTCTGCCGCGTCGCCTCACACTGGGACTCTCCCATGGCTGCCGCCGCCATCACTGACGCCGCAACTGGCGGTCCTGAATTGGGCGTATCTCCTCGCTCCATGTCCCCCGCTGTCGGGGAGGCCACGCGTCGGGGACGAGAAGTGAGGTAGCTTGGGACGGCGCGACGGCGACGGCCGCGTCGGCGATGTCACATACCGATGCCGCTGGGGCTAGGGCTAGGGTTTCGGTCGGCCGACTGGGTCCCTCCTCTCCTTGCCTCACAGGAGCTGGAGCTGGCTTCGCCGGGGAGGTAGGAGACCCGCCGCCGGTTTCGGGGGATGCGGTAGCCGCCGGCCGGGACGGGGAATGCGGTGGTCGGGCTTCTTTTCCGTGAGGAGTTGGAGTCAGAACCGGCTGTTGGGATCAGGTTACTGAGGAATTGCTACTCCAAGCGTTTCCTATTCTTCAGTTCCCTCATCTATTTTATTTTATTTTATTTTATTTTATTTTACTAGCAAAAATATGGGCCGTCTAGACGTCGGTCGCCCGATCGGTGGGTAGAAAATCGGTCGTACCGACCGGTTAGCTATAGTATGGAACGAGGAGAAAGGTCGTCCAGCGACCTCGCGATGGCCTCGCGGATCGCCGCAGCCTCCTCGTCGGCGAGCTGGGACCTAGTTGCCCTTCGTCGTCTTTCTCTTGCGGTCGCACGATGGAGACAACAAGGGTCCCCCCTCGCGGATGACGAGGGCGCCGCTGCCTCCTCTGGTCGGTGGTGGCGGCGTCGGCTCCTTCTTGAAGCTCCTCGGCGTCGTAGGTGGAGGACCCGACCTGCAGGAACGGGATGCCGACCTCGGCGCGACACGGAAGGCGCCGCCGCCGCCGGCGGCATCCCCAATACGGGGTAGTTGCCGTCCTCGATGTGCGCGAGCACGTTGATGAGGACATCACTATGATAGATACAACCAATACTCCTGCAACCACATCTCAGGTACCTTCGTTACTAGGAATCATTTCTAATATATATGAGAATATGATGCTACCTAAATCAAATGTATCTATATTATTTAGGAATGGATCTAGCATGGACGTCAAGCATTGGATTAGGAACGTGCATGGAGATGGCGACGGACTCGCAAGGATTCAGGATGGCGTTGCAAGCGAGGATTTCAGAACATTGAAGCCACCATAGTGAACAATGATGATTGGGTGAATTATACAAGTTACTCCATCATAAAATTCGTCCAACGAGTTATTTATGGTGCTGCGTCACTGATACGTCTCAAACATATCTATAATTTCTTATGTTCCATGCTAGTTTTATGACAATACTCACATGTTTTATATACACTTTATATCATTTATACGCATTTTCCGGCACTAACCTATTAACAAGATGCCGAAGAGCCAGTTCCTGTTTTGTGCTGTTTTTGGTTTCAGAAATTCTACACAGGAAATATTCTCGGAATTGGACGAAACAAACGCCCAGGGTCTTATTTTTCCACGAAGCTTCCAGAAGACCGAAGAGGATACGAAGTGGGGCCACGAGGCGCCCTAACCATAGGGCGGCGCGGCCAGCATGGGGCCAGCGCCGGCCTATGGTGTGGGGCCCCCGTGCCTCCTCCGACTATTGTGCTATCATGTTAGATCTTGTGAGCTGCCTATCATGATCAAGATCGTCTATTTGTAATGCTACATGTTGTGTTTGTTGGGATCCGATGAATATGGAATACTATGTCAAGTTGATTATTGATCTATCATATATGTGTTGTTTATGATCTTGCATGCTCTCCGTTGCTAGTAGAGGCTCTGGCCAAGTTGATACTTGTGACTCCAAGATGGAGTATTTATGCTCGATAGTGGGTTCATGCTCCATTGAATCTGGGACAGTGACAGAAAGTTCTAAGGTTGTGGATGTGTTGTTGCCACTAGGGATAAAGCATCAATGCTTTGTCTAAGGATATTTGTGTTGATTACATTACGCACCATACTTAATGCAATTGTCTGTTGTTTGCAACTTAATACTGGAAGGGGTGCGGATGCTAACCCGAAGGTGGACTTTTTAGGCATAGATGCATGCTGGATAGCGGTCTATGTAATTTGTCGTAATCCCCTAAGTAAATCTCATATTAGTCATCATGATATGTATGTGCATTATTATGCCCTCTCTATTTGTCAATTGCCCAACTGTAATTTGTTCACCCAACATGCTATTTCTTATTGGAGAGACACCACTAGTGAACTGTGGACTCCGGTCCATTCTTTTACATCTGAATACAATCTACTGCAATCATTGTTCTCTACTGTTCATTGCAAACAAACATCATTTTCCACACCATACGTTTAATCCTTTGTTTACAGCAAACCGGTGAGATTGACAACCTCACTGTTAAGTTGGGGCAAAGTATTTTGATTGTGTTGTGCAGGTTCCACGTTGGCGCCGGAATCCCTGGTGTTGCGCCGCACTACACTCCGTCACCAACAACCTTCACGTGGCCTTTGACTCCTACTGGTTTGATAACCTTGGTTTCTTATCGAGGAAACTTGCTGCTGTACGCATCACACCTTCCACTTGGGGTTCCCAACGAACGTGTGCTTCACGCGTCATCAAGCTAAATTTCTGGCGCCGTTGCCGGGGAGATCAAGACACGCTGCAAGGGGAGTCTCTCACATCCAATCTCTTTACTTTATTATTGTCTTGCTTTATTTTATTTTATTTTCTGCTTTGTTTGCTTTCTCTATATCAAAAGCACAAAAAATTAGTTACTTGCATTTACTCTACTTTACTTAATTTAGTTTACTTATTTACTACTGCTAAAATGGGTACTCCTGAGAACACTAAGTTGTGTGACTTCACTAGCACAACTAATAATGATTTCCTATGCACACCTATTGCTCCACCTGCTGCTACAGCAGAATTTTATGAAATTAAATCTGCTTTACTAAATCTTGTTATGAGAGAGCAATTTTCTCGGTGTTAGTTCCGATGATGCTTGCTGCCCATCTTAATAATTTTGTTGAACTTTGTGAAATGCAAAAGTATAAGGATGTAGATGGTGACATTATAAAACTGAAATTGTTTCCTTTCTCCTTAAGAGGAAGAGCTAAAGATTGGTTGCTATCTTTGCCTAAAAATAGTATTGATTCATGGACTAAATGTAAGGATGCTTTCATTGGTAGATATTATCCTCCCGCTAAAATTATATCTTTGAGAAGTAGCATAATGAATTTTAAGCAATTGGATAATGAGCATGTTCCCCAAGCATGGGAAAGAATGAAATCTTTGGTCAAGAATTGCCCTACCCATGGACTGGCTACTTGGATGATCATCCAAACCTTTTATGCAGGATTGAATTTCTCTTCGCGGAACCTATTGGATTCAGCTGTTGGAGGTACTTTTATGTCCATCACTTTAGGCGCCGCAACAAAGCTTCTTGATGATATGATGATCAACTACTATGAATGGCACACTGAAAGGACTCCACAAGGTAAGAAGGTAAATTCTGTTGAAGAAACCTCCCCCTTGAGTGATAAGATTGATGCTATTATGTCTATGCTTGTTAATGGTAGATCTAATGTTGATCCTAATAATGTTCCTTTAGCTTAATTGGTTTCTCAAGAAGAGCATGTTGATGTGAACTTCATTAAAAAAAAAATTTCAACAACAATGCTTATAGGAATAATTCTGGTAACAACTATAGGCCATATCCTTCTAATAATAGTAACGATTATGGTAATTCTTATGGCAATTCTTACAACAATAATAGGAGTGTACCCTCTGGTCTTGAAGCCATGCTTCTTTAGCTGATTGTTCTTAACGCGCGCGCCATTGCCGGCCGCAGGGGTTTCAGTTTCTGCCTCCGGATCGAAGGTGACGCAGACCTGATACTGCGCCAGCCGCTCCTTGGACGGAGGGATGATCTCGCCATATTCGTCGATGCTTTCCTCGTCCGAGGAGTACTTGATGCCGCACACGAAGGGAGCAGCATCCGAGCCGAGCTCGTGCCTGGTGTCGCAGTCGATGCAGTTGTACGACGTCAGGTCTAACGACTCAGAATCATCGGATTCAACAAACATCATAGATGTGGTCCGCCGCAATGATGATGCTGATGGTGACGACGGAGCCGACACGATCGATATTGCTGATGCAGTGGTTGACGAAGTAGCAGCCGATAGTTTGGCTGCGGTTGGTGATGAA
The DNA here is from genome assembly GCF_022539505.1 of Lolium rigidum. Taxonomy (NCBI): domain Eukaryota; kingdom Viridiplantae; phylum Streptophyta; class Magnoliopsida; order Poales; family Poaceae; genus Lolium; species Lolium rigidum. The sequence goes on from NC_061513.1 coordinate 236,907,060, forward strand.
ACAGAGGATGTAGCAGTCAATGAAGACGCGGCCGCTACGGGGCCCGAAGTGATCGGGTCAGGAAGTTGTAGAACTCCACCGTCGCTGATGCTGAGGTGGACGCTCCCGAACGCCATGTCCATCCCACCACGTAGGCCCGAAAAGGCCGAACGTGACACGAAGGCGTGGGGTTGAACTCGAAGGACCCGAAGCAGATCAGATCTTCTAAGATCGGCGATGACAGAGCCAACGATGACGATGTCAGCGATGATGCAGCCGGCGCGATCGAAACAGCCGATGTTGTGTTATAAACGAGCAGGGTTCCCACAGACGGCGCCAATTGACGAGGGGGATCTGCTTGGAAGGGTTAGCACTAGACATCAGATACCAAACGAGCAAGAGGTGAGATTTGCCTAGGTTCGGGGCCCTGGATGAGGTAAAACCCTTACTCATGCTTGTCTGATCTTGATAATCGATGAAAAAAGTTAAAATGGGGCAGCCAATAGACTGCGTGGTGGTGATCTCACCTATCGGCAAGGTTTCTAGGGTTTGGTGTATGCGGAATCGTGTAGATTGTGAAGGTAGGGATCCGACAAGCCCTCCCCTGGCCCTTATATAGCTGGCCAGGTCCCGAGAGTCCTGCACGGATTTGACTAGGTTACAATGAGATCTAATATATTTTTCCCTTAAGCGACATCTACTTGCCTTGTCCGTCAAGAATCCGCCTCCTTCCACATTTCCATTGCTGCAACCGACGTATTGGTCCATCACGGACTGCAGTGATCTGCTTGGAAGGGTAATGCCCACATCTGCTCTGTAGATCTTTTACTTGCCGATGATTCAACTAAAAAAACATTACGAAGATTTAATAATGTTATGGTTGAATTACATATGACACATGTGCCTATGGACATGGGTAGTAGTACCTCTAGTCCTATAATTCTTGGGAGACTCTTTTTGAGAACTACAGGGGCTATTATTCATAAGAGGGGAATGTTAAATTCCAATTCCCACATAAGAATTGTATGGAGCACTTTCCTAGGAAGGAGATAACACCAAGATTCAAGCTACCACATGATTTCCATACAACAAAAACCAAGTAAGTAAGACTAGCTATATGGCTATAAAGAAAACGCTTTACGGAAGGCAACCCGAGATGTTTTTATTTTTATTTTATCTCTAAATGCTTTATGTAGCATGATAGTTTATTTTTAGTTTACTCTCTGGTTTCTAAAATAAATTACCAATTTTTACTCATTTGGATGATGAAAGTTGTGAAACAAATATGGAGTTGTTGATTCATGCGCTGCACTTTATAGTGCATGATTTTTATGATTTTTTGGTAACTCATAAAATATTTATAAATTAAAATTATCTGCAACTTTTCATCCTATATATGCACAATTTTTTCTAAAATTCCTGACATGTCGAAGTGGTCGAAAAAATACAGTTTTTCTTGAGCTAAAATTTTGGATAGATTTCGCCTCTTAATGTTGGAACCATTCTTTTAAGTATCAAAATGATTTGTTCTTGAAACTTTTAATATACTAGAATTAGTAGGAAATTATGTTCTCTCTAGTTTATGAAGAAATAATTTTATCAATGAAAAGATAGCAACAAGCATATTATTCTTGTAACACTAATGTCACCCCATAGAAAAGTGGGAAGAAAATTTGTGTTGAAGTTTTTTCACGGGGAATATAGGAACACCACACCAAGATCAATATAATAATGTAGGCTTGGAGATGCCCAAGGCATCCCACCGGACACATATTAAAACTTTCGGTTTGCATACTTCTGAACTTTGTTTTTTCAGCAACATAGAATTCTCGCTAAAACTTGGAGCGTCCTTTATTTGTTTTGTGACTAGTTTTGTTTTGAATCAAATAAGACCAACATTGAATACTTTTCATGCTTATGAAAGACATACTGAAATAAACTCTCTATCCATAAATTCCTCAATGAAAACAAGTTGTATATTATTAAAAGATGAAGAGGGATGCTAATTAAAGCTGAAATTTATATTGTGCATGGTACTACTAGTTTCAAATGCTTTATTGAATGATGATTTGCTATGGGCCTTATTTGGTTCTACTTATTACTAGTATACATATATTTTTACATTAATTATCATTGTTTGATGATGAATGAATAGCACTATGGATACTATTGCATGCTTCTAGATCTCTTGCTAGCCAAAAAATTGAATTCCCACACAGGCATAGACTTGTTTCCAATTCAACTCAAGCCCAAATGTCTATCATATCTACCTACATGAAACTTGTTATTCCAAGTATAATATGTGTATTATGCCTCCAATCATTTGAGAATATTCATTTTGGTGTAATTCAAAACTCATAGGAAAGTAAGGCATGGGAGGAAAACACCACTATGTATGTTATGGGTTTGACCAATTATGTGTAATGAGCTAGACTGGACCATGCTGAAATGGGAAATACCTTTTACCATTGCACTTACCCTTGAGTTCATCATCATGACCCTAGTAACCGGTGGCCATCTCGGATGAAATAAACGGGATTATCAAATAAAGACTAGAGTATGCATATATGTTAAAAAAGTGCATTGGGGAACTAACCAAAGCCATGCCTAATCATGATCACCACGAGCATCCTCAATAGGAAGAGAGAAAGTAAAAAAAAAAGTGGAAAAATAAAGACAGAAAAAGATTGAGCAAAAAATTTGAGAGAGAGATTCTAGAGAGGATGCTCACAAGACTATTGTCCATGTTGTCTCGTTATGGATGGCCTACATATAAGTCGAGATTCTAAGTCTCTTTTGGTTCTTTGTACAGGCAACATGGAGGTACCCCTTTGTGTTATTCTTGGTTAAAACAATATGTGAAAGGTCTGTGGTAATCTAAAGTTGAGTAATACGACGTGTGGTTATGTAAGTGCTGGAGCGTGAGGCATACTTACTTATATGAGGTCAAACACATGAATCATGGGAATCTCTATAACTAAGAGATGCATGAAACTCCATCCTTATGAGTATTGTTGACATGAATTTCATATCTCAAAATATTGTTTTATGCTCTCTTTACCTTTTTATTTTGTTGGAGGATTATCCCATATATTCCCTATTTACTTTCTTATGTTCAAGAGTCAAGAGAGTCAAGAGAATCAAGAGAGAGGACAATGCATCTTCCAAAAAATCTCTATAGAATTATCCAAGCATGCTTTATGATTCATAATACTTATCATTCATTTGCTTACAATGCTATTTACTACTATGCATGCTTTGTAAAATGTAAGTTTATAGTTCATATCGCTTATAATTATTCTATATTGACTGAACCTTGTAAGACTTTGCATGATCACATAGAAGTAATATAATAAACTCCAAAGTTCATGTTAGTTTTATCACCTTTATACTCGAGGACGAGCATAGGTTAAGCTTGGGGATGTTGATGCATGTAAAATGCATACATAAACTTTGTACTTTATTTACTCATATTCCCACACAATTGTAAAATATATGATGCTATTTTCATGTTTATATTGATTTATGGGGATTTACCAATGATCCCCTTTATTTGGGTTATAACTCTGCAAAACTGGAAAACCCTGTTTGTGTATTTTTCACTTTCAGAGACCTATACGGAGTCAAATTGAGCTAGGATTTTGGGGACGTTATTTTTCATTGTTGGGGGGACGTCAGCCTCCCTGATTAAAGAAGATCCCGCCGTCATCTATGATTAAAGTAACTTTGTAAAGTAGTTTGTCTAGTCAAAGATGCCATTAGGGTTTCTTGCCCTGTAAGCCACCCTTTCCCCTATATAAGGAGAGGGGGCACTACCCTTTGCGGGACGATGAACCTTGTATCCAAAAACCTGTATCTTGTTGAGATCAATGAAGAGAAAGATCTAGAGCAGAGTTCTTCCTTGTGTGTTTCTTCTTGTATCGTTGCCTTTGGCTGAGTTCTTGAGGAAAGCATCCGGAAGTTCATCCCATCTGATCACAAACCCTCCCCCGAATCCTCTAGCGTCCATTCGGCCCCAACTTAAGCCATCCCATGGCATATGCTCGTTCACCACGACGACAGTTGGCGCCTACCGTGGGGCATGAAGTGGCGCTTGCTAGAGTTCATATTCGGGCGGGCCTCCTCGACGTCGCCGGCCAGCGTACGGTGTCCGCGCTGGTGCAGCGCATCTACTCCATGGACTTCATCAACGACAACGCGGGCTGCTTCGCCAACGGCGGCATCTTCCCCAAGAACGGCCGCATCATCGAGTTCGGCAGCCACCGCGTCTACTTCGGCACCGTCCCTGTGCACCAGCGCCTCTCGCCGGTGCTGGTGGCGCCGGATCCACCAAGGTGGCTACATGCTGGCCGCGCCGCTGGCAGCGTGGAGGTGATGATGGCTGGCGTGGTCGGTGCTGGCAAGGAAGCTGTGGAAGAAGGTGCTGGGCGTGCGGCATCAACCCGTGCGGCCAAGCCACCGCTGGAGCGCGACGCAGGCGCTGCGGGAGCATCGTCCGCGCTACCGGAGACACCGCTTCAGGCGGCGATGAGGGTCCTCGCCACGCCCATCGCGCAGAACATCGACCCGGCAGCGGCGCAGGCGGAGCTGGAGGTGCAGCGCCAGAAGCTGCTCGAGAACGGCAAGGACGTCGTCAGGGCGCAGCGCGAGCTGAACCTAACCATACGTGAGTATAACGCTGCCCATGGCTTTGCTTCAGTTAGCGCTCATGCTGCTAGGATACCGGAAAACCGGCTTAAGGCTCGCAATCTAGATCAGGATTTGCGTAAGGAGATTCTTACCGAAAAGAGTACCTCTGCATCTGTGAGCATCGTAGAGAAACCTAAGTACAGTAGCCCGGATAAAACAATAAAAGCTTCTAAGGCTGCGGTAGAGCTGTGTGAATCGCTTTCCGGTGACGCTCTGGCAAAACAACAAGAGCGCGTCCGGGAGCTGCTTGAAACCATCGAGCAGCAAAACGCTGAGCAGCTTTCTAAGCTGAACAAGGCTGTGGCTTCGAAATCCGCGCGTTCAACAAAGAATGCCGGTAGCAAGTCCCATGTGCAGGCCTCGTCCCCCCATCCGGACAGAAGAAGAGAAAAAGAGATGAATGCGCAGCAGATGACTGTGTATGATCTGGTCCTTGCCGGAAAACAACAAGCCGGGCAACACGATGCCGGTAGAAAAAGCCAAGGGGCAGACCGAGGCTACGCCAAAGGAGGCTATGCCGGAAACAATCATGCCGATAAACATGAGACCGGGCAAAATTATCGAGCTGCAAGGGCGGCGTATGAGGAGGAGGAAATGCTTCCCCCGAGGTACCGGCAGGCAAGGGCCGCGGTACCGGAATGTTATGATGAGGCTGATTCAACAAGACCCACAGCACACCGGAACCCATTGGGAGATCGACTGGGAGAAAGATACCTGCCAGAACGGGATGCGAGGCACCGTCTGGATAGGGTATATTTGTCAGAAATGATCGAGGCAAAGGGTCCTCCGGGCCTGATACGTCCAATTTGCATCACTATTTTATATCATAATTTGCTGTTATTCATTGATA
>NC_061513.1:236912677-236947224 GCF_022539505.1 Lolium rigidum
CATATGTTTAATCCTTTGTTTACAACAAGCCGGTGAGATTGACAACTCACCGTTAAGTTGGGGAAAGTGTTTGGATTGTACAGTGTGTTCCACGTTGGCGTCGAACCCTGGTGTTGCGCTGCACTACACTCCTTCACCAACAACCTTCACGTGGCCTCGCATCTCCTGCGAGTTCGATAACCTTGGTTTCTCTGCTGTGGAAAAACTTGAGCCAACGTATACGCATCACACCTTTCCTCTTGGGGTTCCCAATGGACGCAGCTTTACCGTCAGCAACTCTTTTTCCGTGTGCTTTACCGTCACAAGCAACTCTTTTCTGGCGCCGTTGCCGGGGAGATCAAGACACGCTGCAAGGGGAGTCTCTCACACCCAATCTCTTTACTTTGTTTATTGTCTTGCTTTATTTTATTTTTCTGTCTTGTTTGCTTTCTTTATATCAAAAACAGAAAAAAAATAGTTACTTGCATTTAATTTATTTTGTTATCATGTCTAGTCCTGTACTTGTTACTCTGTCACTTGAGGAATTGATCTTTACTTTTAAACAAGGGGATGAAGAGAGTTTTAAAGATGCTTGGTCTAGAATTTTTGATTCTTATGGTAAAACTGAACCTAAAATGACTCTAAGCCTGCTTCTTTGCAACTTTTATTTTGGACTTATTCTTCGCTATAGATATGCTTTGGATAATGTAGTGGGAGGAGATTTCCTTTATTGCGATGGGGATCAAGCTTTTAATGCCATACAAAAATTGGTTACATCATCTAGCTCCGCTAATAATTTTGATTCATCTCTTGCTAGCATTCATAATAGATTAAACACTCTCGAAACAAATATATCTTGTTTAAAAGAAGGGTACAACCAGATTCGTGAATATTATGATTATGTTCCAGTAAGCTTTGAACCTTCAATGTGGGTCCCTACTATTAAGGTTGCTATTTGTGGTGAAATTTTTTATGCCCGTTGTGATATTATGTCTGAGTTTTGCCTTATGCCTAAAAGTATTTCTGAATCTTTGACACTTTGGGGACTTACTGAAGGTGGAGAAGGAATAACTCTTACTGATAATTCTGTTAGAATTCCTAAGGGGATAGCTGAAGGTGTGTTCACAACCTTTATTGGAAGAACGGTATCCACTGATTATCTCGTTATTAAATGTGTAGGGACAGGACAAATCACACTTGGAAGATCCCTGCTGAAACTCTTGGGAGCAACCGTAGATTTGAGAAAAGGCACTCTAAATTTTACCTCTACACCCGGATGTAGTCATGTATTCCCTAGACCAAAGAGTAAGAATAAGAGTAAGAAGGGTAGGCACAAAGCCCCTGGTAATAATGTTAATGCTTCTTCTCTTGATGTTACTTGATTTACACTTTCTGCGCCTAGCTGAAAGGCGTTAAAAAAAGCGCTTATGGGAGACAACCCATTATTTTATTTCTGCAATTTTTGTTTTATATTTGAGTCAAGGTGCTTGTTACTACTGTAGCAATACCTTTGTATCTTTACTTTATTGCATTGTTGTGCCAAGTAAAGTCTTTGATAGAAGGTTGATACTAGATTTGGATTTCTGCGCAGAAACAGATTTTTAGCTGTCACGAATTTGAGTAGATCTCTCTGTAGGAGACTCTAAAAATTCTGCAAAAATTCATGAGTAATCCTCAGATATGTACGCAACTTTAATTCAATTTGAGCTTCTTCATCTGAGCATGTTAAGTGCCTCTAAAAAATTCGTCTTTACGGACTGTTCTGTTTTGACAGATTCTGCCTTTTATTTCACATTGCCTCTTTTACTGTGTTGAGTGGATTTCTTTGCTCCATTAACTTTCAGTAGCCTTGGGTAATGTCAGAAGTGTTGGGAATGATTGTGTCCTCTCTGAACATGTGAATTTTTGATTATGCACTAACCCTCTAATGAGATTGTTTTGAGTTTGGTGTGGAGGAAGTTTTCAAGGATCAAGAGAGGAGGATGATATAATATGATCAAAAAGAGTGAAAAGTCTAAGCTTGGGGATGCCCCCATGGTTCATCCCTGCATATTTCAAGAATACTCAAGCATCTAAGCTTGGGGATGCCTTGGCATCCCCTTCTTTATCAACAACTTATCAGGTCACTTCTAGTGAAACTATATTTTTATTCTGTCACATCTTATGTGCTTTATTTGGAGCGTCTGTGTGTTTTATTTTTGTTTTTGTTTGAATAAATTCGGATCCTAGCATTTATTGTGTGGGAGAAAGACACGATCCGCTTTTTCATATTGAACACTGGTGTTCTTAGCTTTACTTTTAATGTTCATGGCGAAGTTGAAAGTTGCTTCATTTATTGCTATTTGGTTGGAAACAGAAAATGCTTCATGTGGTAATTGGTATATTATCTTGAATAATTTGATACTTGGCAATTTTTTTGAGCTCTCAAGTAGATCATGTTTAAGCTCTTGCATCATGTAGTTTAAACCTATTAATGAAGAACTACCATAGAGCTTGTTGAAATTTGGTTTGCATGATTGGTCTCTCTAAAGTCTAGATATTTTCTGGTAAAAGTGTTTGAACAACAAGGAAGACAGTGTAGAGTCTTATAATGTCTGCAATATGTTCTTATGTAAGTTTTGTTGTACCGGTTCATACTTGTGTTTGCTTCAAACAACCTTGCTAGCCTAAGCCTTGTACTGAGAGAGAATGCTTCTCGTGCATCCAAAACCTTGAGCCAAAACTTATGCCATTTGTGTCCACCATAACTACCTACTATGTGGTATTTTTCTGCCATTAAGAACAAGCAAGTGCGTGTGCACTTGCCCTATCTCACAGCCATCCACGATAGCGCGATTTTGTTGGCCGGTTGGCGGAATATTCGCCTCGTTGATTGGTTGGAGTTGGACGCTGCGCCGGGCGGACGAGGACAAAAAGGAAAGTGTTTGGGCGAGAAAAAAAATTAAACCACGTCCTGAACTCCTGATCTATCATTCGCCCTCCCCAACCCTATCCCCTCCTCTCCCGGCTCCTCCGCCATGCCTCATCCACTTCCACTGCGCCGCCTCTTCTCCACGGCCTCCTCCTCCTCCACCATTCATGTTGTCTTCTGAACCATCACCGCCCACCTTGAGTGGAGCAAAGGAACATGGAGGTCATGGAGTTGCGGAGGTTCAGCGCCGTGTGGTGGCAGGGACGGGACATTTTCGCCCGCCGTGCCTGATTCGGTGCTGCAACGGCGGGGGTCAAGGGGCTCCACGGAGGCCACACTCTCCCGGAGGTTCGAGATCAAGCCGGATCTGCACGTCACCTACCTATGTGAAAATATTTCAGCACATATGCGTTCTTTTGGTTCTTACAGTCCCCTTTCACCTATGTTTCTATTTCATTGGGATCCACTAGGTCGGTGCCGCCACCATGGACCAGGCTTGGTCAGCCTGTGCAACCCCATCGTCATGTCTGTGCCACCTATGGACAAGACCGAGGAGATGGTCCGCCTCGAGCTGGAGGACAAGCGCATCCCCTCAGCTACCATCTGTGAGATGCAGAACCGGAACATCGTCAGGTATGTGCCTCCATCTTGTCATCCTCTCTTTCCCTGGGCTACGGCCGCTGGCAGCATCAGGTTTGGTGTACATTTGGTTGCTACCGAATGGATGGATGGGTTGAGTTCAATGGTTTGTATACTGTATGCGATCCCTAAAAATTGTTCAGAAATGCAAGCGCAGGTTTGGAACATAGCAGGTATGGTATGTATAAGAAAAGGTTTTTGTTTTATTTGATAATGAATCATATTTTTATTTCCTAATTGATAGGCCAAAGCTTTAGTTCCAATGTTCTTTATTGTTTCGCCAGTACCAATTGAACTCTTCTAAGATCGTGTGATAAACTTTTAGTGGCACATGTATCACACTCAGGTGATCATTTGTTCAGGCACATGTATCGGGTTGTTTGATAGAAGAACTGAAGTGCAAGGGACAGTAGTATTACTATGCACTTTTCAATTCTCAGTATGGCTGGTACTTTGGTTTGTCAATTTTGTAGAGCATATGACAGGGCTGATGTTCGCTTCAGCGCAATGAAAGATGTTATTTATTCTGACTCTACTTTGCTTCCTATACATATATTTTACCTACAACTGAAACAAAGGTACTATTTTGTGCTTCATATGTAAATCTTGGTCCACTCACTAGAGCAGTTCATATTTCAATTTATGTTGAAGAGGAATACATGAATCTATCTTATTCAAAGAATGTCAACAGTGGTTGATGAAAACGTTATTGATTTAGGCTTGAGGATTTTAGAGCCTAAAGTACATGATTCGAAAAGTGATATACTAGCTAAATTTTGTGATTCTCTTCAAGTTCTATTCTTTTTCAGTTAAATATATTGGAATACTTGGTATATGCAACAGCTATATGATTCCATTGGGATCTATTCTGAAACCTTTCTCCATTTGGATTTGTGATAACAAGAAGTCTCAGAAATGAAAATAGGGTGTACGTTGTACTGATGACAGTGTAGCTGTTTGTGTTCTAATCAGAGATTATTCTTGCATAGCTGGTTCAGTTAAATATTCCAAGGTTGTGTATGTTCTTCGAACCAAGTTCATTTCAATATGAAAAACTTTATTGCAGGTTCTCTTATAATACCTCTCCGGGCATGTCATTGGCAATTTAAAGATTTGCTTCTATTGTTTCTGAGCCATTGCTAGAAGTGGTTCAGAAGTTTACAAGGTTGGAATATGAAGCTATGCTCGAATTTCTCGAGAAGGTATGCTATTTTTTCGCTGTACTATACATTATTGTGCTTTTATTTATTTGAGTCGACAAACTTCCTAATTTTGGTTTGCGAGATATTTTATAAATACTTGCATCTTTAGTTTTAAGTATCTCTGTCCTTGGATATGATAAATAAAATGTTCTTTAGCAGGCATATATGTGTTTAAGATCTTCTCATAATTCCAGTGACTTGCATGCCTCTATTTGACAACACAATCTTAAAAGTACATCAATCACATCCTAGCATTAAATTCTACTTTCATTTAGGTTCTATGGTTTACACGCTTCTATGTGAGTTTGAGAGAATCCAGCCTTAAGTTATGTTATGTTGGTTAAAAAATTTAGCTTACAATGCCTCTATATTTGGGTTTTTAGGTAGATGATAGCTCTTAATTATACAGACGAATTCTGAGTGATTCTTTTGTCACTGAAAAGTGTTTGATTCATTACTGATGGATAGTAGCTGGTTAAGTGAACATAAGCTTAGGTATCCTCTTACTCTCGACATTTATCCACAATAGCTGGTATTGTATCTTATTCTACGAATTATGATTGCAGACGTGCAATCACTTTTAGAATAATTGCAATTGAGGGTAAAGACATCAAATAAGAAAGTGGTAGATCTTCAAGGTGATATTAGCAATATGGGCTTTGAGATTAGCTCATTGATGACATTATATTCAAAAAATAAGAGATTGTTTCTGGTGTTCATGAAGATGGTATCATATCATCTTGCGTATTAAAAGAACTTCATCTTGTGTATTAAAAGAACTTCAGTTAGTTGTGAGTAATGTCAGTATCATTTTGGTACCACACTGATAATTTGCAAGCCCAGTTGGTGTATTGTATTTAGTATATTATTTGCAATGTCGTAATTATTCATGACACTAGCATGACCACTAATGTTTTTTTTGTAATTGTAGCAGTAGGCTGCTATGGTGCTTCTCAGATTGTTTTATTGCTTACATTGTGCTCAGGTCTTAAGCCTAATCTCTCGTCCACTACTACAATCGTACGCCTCCACTTGATGCGTTGCTCTGATTCAAACCTCTGCTTTGCTGCTCTGAGGTGAGGCCTTCAAGCACCTCATCTGGTGTTGTGATGCAAGGATACTAACGTGATAATTTCCTGTATTGCCTAATACAGCAAGTATCTACTGGTTGTTTCATATTCATGATTCTTTCTTTTAATAATTTTGTAAATTCTTATGCTACGCATTTCCCCATGTCAATACATGTTCCTGATGATTTCTCGTACTAAAAACAATTTGTATTTATTATTTGTTCCTATATGTTCTTCCTTTTACTAATAGAAGCTAATGAGATCATTATCATATGAAGTTACTGTAAGATCCTAAGTCAATTTACTTAGATGCCCATTCTATTTTTTATCTTGGTCAGTGCATTGTATTATTGGAATATTGCAACTACACTATATATCTTCCTTGCATGTGCACTCCCTGTAATTGACTTTCCTAATTGGGTAAGGTACAGGCTGCCTGTTCTTCCTTTGACTATTAGAAGTTAAATTGAGTTGTGGATCAAACGAGATCATATTATGAAGTAAGAGATCATCTTATCAAGTAAAGACTGTAAGACCCTAGCTTCTAGCTAGGGTTGGACACGGATCAATTTTGTCCCTCTTTACTGCGAACAAATATTGCATTATTTGTTTAACAATAATATTATGTGTTTGTGGTCTCATATTCCTCTCTTTCAGGGTCGGTTCTTGTCTCACCATCTCGCGTGCTTTGCTCATGTGCTCATCTCTCCGTGTTAAGGTTTGCTTGTTTCTTTCTCTCCACATGGTGTGTTTTTTGTTGCACTTGGTTTACTGATTGTTGTTGTGTGGCGTGTTCGGTTCTTCTATTTCTTATTGTTTTATGATGCTCGATGGGACGCGCACTGTTATTTCCTTTGTTATCTATTTACTTTATCTGGATGCTCCTAGAGAATACTTACTTCCTATTCTTTATAATAAATGGAAACACTTCAGTTATATCCTAGAACATAGCATGGTTAATTGGTACTTGTACTACGTAATGGGTGCTTTTTTTACCTTGTGGGGGATATGAGAGAGTTTTTCGTTCTACTCCATTAACTTTATATATACAATACTGTCATTTCAAGATTTTAAGGAGTATGTACTGTAATACAACTCAATCTTGCTAATTCCACTTTGAGATGAACCTGTATTTCGTCTCTTAGGATTGTAAAATATCACCAATAGATCATCAAAATGAATTTGGGAGTTTCATCTATGTAACCTAACCTTGGCACACAAATTTAGCTCTTCAGGTTGGTAGAGAACCTAATTTTACACAGTAATGGTAATAATCAATGCATCTCTATTCATATAGTCTCCCCATTTTGGAAGCACACTAATTTGTTTGACGTAAAATGTAAACTGAACTTTATGCACCCCTTTATGAATAGCTGGAGCTATAATCATTCTCATTTCGATTCAACTTGAGTACAGGGTTGATCACCCACCATCCAGTGTGAGATTAGAGGCAATGCAGCGAGCTGAAGTTATCTATTGCAGAAAAGATGAGTAGTTCATGGCATGTTTCCCAAAGAGCCATAAGAGCAATGAGTAGATTTCCGTCTTGTACTAACTTGTATATGTAGTGATTTAGCAAAGATAGATGATCCTACTACTGTACAATTAAGCATTGGCAAGTTTAATTGGAGGGTTTTTTTTCTTGTATCAACCCTGAAGTGTGTTCTTAGTATATTCAATGTCAAATAAAATACTCAACTGATTGGACGACAGGTCCTAGCTTCACCCATCAGGTGCCTGATTGTCATGCCCCTGACCGGCGAGGAGGTGCCCCATGGGGCACCCCAACCACTAGTTCCAAAGTAAATTGCTTGCGTGCTACCTTTAAAAATTTCATTCTTTGTCTTTGCAATACATAGCTCATGGGAAAGTAGCCTAAAAACTATTGTGGTAAAGAATATGTCGCTTATGTATCTTATTTCTTATAAGTTGCTTGTTAAGCGGTAACCATATTTCTGGGGACGCCATCAACCTGTTACACCTTTGTTGAATATCATGTGAGTTGCTATGCATGTTCGTCTTGTCTGAAGTAAGGGAGATTTGCCATGAGTTAAATGGTTTGAGTATGCATATTGGTAGAGAAGAACATTGAGCCGCCAACCAAAGCCATGTATCACGGTGGAAGTTTCAGTTTGGACATTAATCCTCAAATCTCTTATGAGAATATTATCTGTTGAATGCTTAAAGCGTTAAAGAGGAGTCCATTATCTGTTTTCTATGTTGTCCCGGTATGGATGTCCTCAAGTTGAGATCTATCAAAATCGAGAAATCAAATGCGATTTATCTCCTTGGACCTTTGTACAGGTGGCATAGAGGTACCCCTTTGTGACACTTGGTTGAAACATATGTAATGAAATGATAATCCATGGAAGTCCAAGCTAATTAGGACAAGGTGCGGGCACTATTAGTATTCGATGCATGAGGCTTGCAACTTATAGGAGGTTTTATGCATAACACATATGAATTATTACTACCGTTGACAAAATTGTTTCCATGTTTTCAGAATAAAAAGCTCTAGCACATGAGTAATCCCTGCTTCCCTCTGCGAAGGGCCTTTCTTTCACTTTATGTTGAGTCAGTTTACCTACTTCTTTCTATCTTAGAAGCAAACACTTGTGTCAACTGTGTGCATTGATTTTTACATACTTGCTTATTTGCACTCATCATATTACTTTGTGTTGACAATTATCCATGAGATATACATGTTGAAATTTGAAAGCAACTGCTGAAACTTAAATCTTCCTTTGTGTTGCTTCAAAACCTTCTATTAAGAATCTATTGCTTTATGAGTTAACTCTTATGCAAGACTTATTGATGCTTGTCTTGAAAGTACTATTCATGAAAAGTCTTTGCTATATGATTCAGTTGTTTAGTCATCATCTAGACCATTGCTTTGAATCACTTCATTCATCTCATATGCTTTACAATAGTATTGATCAAGATTATGATAGTAGAATGTCACTTCATAAATTATCCTTGTTATCGTTTACCTACTCGAGGGCGTGTAGGAACTAAGCTTGGGGATGCTTGATACGTCTCAAACGTATCTATAATTTCTTATGTTCCATGCTAGTTTTATGACAATACTCACATGTTTTATATTCACTTTACATCATTTTGATGCATTTTCTGGTACTAACCTATTAACAAGATGCCGAAGCGCCAGCTCTCGTTTTCTGCTGTTTTTGGTTTCAGAAATCCTACACAGGAAATATTCTCGGAATTGGACGAAACAAAAGCCCACGGTCTTATTTTCCACGGAGCCTTCCAGAAGTCCGAAGAGGAGACGAAGAGGGGCGACGTGGCGACCACACCATAGGGGGGCGCGGCCCCACCCCTGGCCGCGCCGCCTTATGGGGTGGGCCCCTCGAGCGTCCCCCGACTCTGCCCCTTCGCCTATTTAATCCTTCCGTCGCGAAAACCCTAGTACCGAGAGCCACGATACGAGAAAAGTTCCAGAGACGCCGCCGCCGTCAACCTCATCTCGGGAGGTTCTGAAGATTGCCTCCGGCACCCCGCCGGAGAGGGGAATCATCACCGGAGGGCTCTACATCACCATGCTCGACTCCGGACTGATGCGTGAGTAGTTGATCCTTGGACTATGGGTCCATAGCAGTAGCTAGATGGTTGTCTTCTCCTCTTGTGCTATCATGTTTAGATCTTGTGAGCTGCCTATCATGATCAAGATCATCTATTTGTAATGATACATGTTGTGTTTGTTGGGATCCGATGAATATTGAATACTATGTCAAGTTGATTATCGATCTATCATATATGTGTTGTTTATGATCTTGCATGCTCTCCGTTGCTAGTAGAGGCTCTGGCCAAGTTGATACGTGTGACTCCAAGAGGGAGTATTTATGCTCGATAGTGGGTTCATGTCTCCATTGAATCTGGGGGAGTGACAGCAACCCCTAAGGTTGTGGATGTGATGTTGCCACTAGGGATAAAACATCAATGCTTTGTTTAAGGATATTTGTATTGTTTACATTACGCACAATACTTAATGCAATTGTCTGTTGTTTGCAACTTAATACTGGAAGGGGTGCGGATGCTAACCCGAAGGTGGAATTTTTAGGCATAGATGCATGCTGGATAGCGGTCTATGTTCTTTGTCGTAATGCCCTAAGTAAAACTCATAGTAGTCATCATGATGTGTATGTGCATTGTTATGCCCTCTCTATTTGTCAATTGCCCAACTGTAATTTGTTCACCCAACATGTTATTTATCTTATTGGAGAGACACCACTAGTGAACTGTGGATCCCGGTCCATTCTTTTACATTTTAAATACAACCTATTGCAATCAATGTTCTCTGTTGTTCTTTGCAAACAAACATCATTCTCCACACCATACGTTTAATCCTTTGTTTACAGCAAGCCGGCGAGATTGACAACCTCGCTGTTAAGTTGGGGCAAAGTATTTTGATTGTGTTGTGCAGGTTCCACGTTGGCGCCGGAATCCCTGGTGTTGCGCCGCACTACACTCCTTCACTAACAACCTTCACGTGGCCTTCATCTCCTACTGGTTCGATAACCTTGGTTTCTTACTGAGGGAAAACTTGCTGCTGTACGCATCACACCTTCCTCTTGGGGTTCCCAACGGACGTGTTCTTTACCGTCACAAGCACAACCTACTGCAGAGGACACATCCCGTCTGTTGTCAATCAACGCTTCCAGGGGTTTCATGGGATGCTTGGCAGCATAGACTGCATGCACTGGGAGTGGAAGAACTGCCCTTTTGGTTGACAGGGGTCGTACAAGGGCCATTCTAAGGGGTGCACAGTGATTCTTGAAGCCGTTGCTTCACATGACACATGGATTTGGCACTCGTTCTTTGGAATGGTCGGCTCACACAATGACATCAATGTGTTGCAGCGCTCTTCGCTCTTTGATAGGCTAGCGCACGGTGATGTGGATATTGAGATCAATGGCCACCACTACAACAAGAGGTACTATCTTACTGATGGTATCTATCCACCTTGGGCTACACTCGTGAAGACAATCCGTCGTCCCAATTCAGAGCAGGAGGCAAGGTTTGCCAAAGAGCAAGAGGCAGCCCGGAAAAATGTCGAGCGGGCATTTGGTATCCTCCAAACTCGTTGGGCTATCGTCAAGCACCTTGCTCGATCATGGAGTGTGCAAACTCTATGGTGACCACTTTTGTAATCATGCACAACATGATTGTTGAGGTAGAGCAAGATGATTCACTGTTTGATAATGATTGGGAAGACCAGGGAGAGTTGGTTGCTCCTCAAGGTGATCCGGCTTCATTTCAGGATATCCTTCATGTGCATCACGAAATTCAGGATCAAACGGTTCACAACCAGCTCCAGGCTGATTTGGTTGAGCACATGTGGGCGCATGTTGGCAACAATGTTGCAAACAACAACAATGACGAAAATCCCCAAGAAAACAATGCCTAGGCCATTTGTATCATTTTACTTTTTTAATAAGTACTTTGTCATTTAATAGGTGGACAATAATTTTATGTAATAAATCTTGATCATTTAAACTTATTTATATTTTTTTATGATTTTATATTCCTTATATTGAATTTAAAGGTCAAATGCAAAATTCTATGGCCGCGACCCATATCTAGCCGTGTTGGGTGCAGTGCGCGATCCAAAATGCTGGACGAACGCCGACCACTGTCCGTGCGTCCGCGCGCTCACTAAACGGACGCGCGGGCGCGCCCATTTGGGTCGTAGCGTTGGAGATGACCTAAGAGCATCTCCACTCGCCCTCCCCGTACGGCGTCCGATGCAACCCTTATAGGGACCGTATGGGGGGGGGGGGGGGCGCCAATGCAAAATTAGAAATCGGGGCATGCCGACACCCAGCCGTGCACCCCAAACGATGCCCCCAATAAAAAATTTCGTATATATTTTACATTTAAATATCAAATATACTGTAATAGTTTATTACAATTCAAACAAATGTTGGACATAATTCAACAAGTTCAACATAGTACACAAGTAATTTAGGTTTATCAAACCACACAAATTTATAAGTTTAAATCACAATGGCAAACAAATAATTCAACTAGTCGCCGCCTTTGAGAGTCCACAAATGCTCCACCAGATCATCTTGCAGTTGGTGATGAGTGTTGGAGTCTCGGACATCTTGACGCCTAGCAAGAAAAGCAGCAAATGCGGGAGGCATATTGTGATCAACTTCTGCAAGAGGACCCATCCGTTCATATGGTTCAGTGTCAAACACTGAAAATTCCCTCTCGCTCCCGATGATCATGTTGTGCAGTATGACACAACATGTCATGACATCCCACATCTTCTCTTGGACCATGTAAGAGCAGGGTATCGGACAATGGCAAAGCGAGCTTGCAGCACACCAAGTGCCCTCTCCACATCCTTTCTGGCAACCTCCTGCATTTGACCAAACCAAGTTTTCTTCCCTCCAGGTACGGGGTTCGAGATTGTCTTCACAAATGTTGACCATCTTGGATAGATGCCATCTGCAAGATAGTAGCCCTTGTCATACTGGTGGCCATTAGTCTCAAACTGCACCGGAGGGGCATTGCCTTCGACAAGCTTCTGGAACACATCAGAGCACTGCAACACATTGATATCATTGTGTGATCCTGCCATGTCGAAGAACGCATGCCAAAATCCAATGGTCCTGGTCAGCCACTGCCTCAAGCACCACACTGCATGCACCCTTGTGTCCCTTGTACATGCCCTGGTGTGCAAATGGACATTTCTTCCATGCCCAGTGCATACAGTCGATGTTGCCAAGCATCCCAGGAATACCCCTCTTTGCATTTTGTGCCAACATCCGAGCCGTATCTGCCGCATTGGGTGTGCGCAGATAGGTCTCTCCAAACACCGCCACAATTGCCCTGCAGAATCTGTACATGCAATCAACGGCCACCATACGCAGATAGTCATCTTGTGTACCACCTGCAATTCCATAGGCAAGCATACGAAGAGCCAATGTGCATTTCTGAATAGTCGAGAAACCAAGCTCACCTACGACGTCTCTCTTCAACTTGAAGTAGCCGATCTCCCTCAAATTCTCGACTATCTTCAGAAAGAGTTTCCTACTCATCCGGAAACGACGGTGGAATACGGCATCGCCGTGCAATCGATCGTCGGCGAAGTAGTCGGCGTAGAGCATGCAGTAGGCTTCCATCCTCTGCCTAGGCTTGCTCTTGCGGCGGCTGGTGCGGAGCCAGCAATGACAGGCTTGTACTCCTCGGCAATCATGGCCAAGAGGGAGACGAGGACCACCAGATGCTCGTCGTCTCCAGAGGCATCCCTGGTCGCATCCGCGACAGTGAGCTCCTCGTCCATGATCGTGACCATGACGTCCTCCTCGTACGAGTCCATCGCCTTGGAAAATGGCCAAACACCGCGCATGCAGGGTGGGAGCGCGGTGGAGATGGAGGTACCAGCGGTGGCGGGAGCTGGTGAACGGCGACGATGGGAAGGGCCGACGAGGTGGTGGTGGTTTGCGGCAAAAGCGTACACGGCGACGGAGTGGGTACTACCGGCGGCAATGGTCCATCGCAGCGAGGGGTGGTTGCGGCGGGGACAGTGGTCGCGGGGCGAGAAGGAGAAAATATTTGGGTGTTTTTGGCTCTGATCGCCGACAGGGCTGGCCTACGGCGTTTTCTCGCCCCGCCGGCGCCCCCGCTAGCTACTCTGTAGATGGGGTTCGGCCTGAGGGCACCGGGTGAAGAGTTGGACCGCGCCGGAGAAAAAAGAAAATTAAAAACCGCCACGCTGGCGCCCCAAATTAGCTATTGGAGGCATTTGGGGGCGAGTGACGATGCTCAAGCAGACAAAAAAAAAATCTGCAGTAAGAAATGACCAGTGGCTGGCGCGTCGACGTATGAACGTGGCGGCGCGCGTAAGCGCGTGACGAGGAGACGGAAATGGACATAAAACGCCGCGTCAAACTCATCCTCCTTCCTCGACGCGTCGTCGTCGTCCCCCACTCCCCCTTTCCTTCCTTCCCCGCCAACGAACCGCCCAGGGATGGGGAGCAGCGGAGGCGGCGGCAAGCCGCCGGCGTGGGAGTTCCACGCCACGGGGCCGCGCAACCTCTCCAACCCCAGCTGGAGGGACCTCATCCGCTCCAACTGGTACATAACCCTGCACGCTCCTCTCCTTCCACCCTCCCCTCCCCTCCCCTAGAAGGCTAGAACGCATTGGACACCAGCACACTGCGTATCGCTTGTTCGGGAATCTGAACTGTCGTCTTCATTTACAAGTCTAGATCAGGGGATTTGTTTTGTTTTTACCGGACCGTCAAATTAAACCTCGCGTGTCTGAACTGTTCTTGCTCTCCTTGCCCTCGAAATGCCACTTCGATTCTCAGATAATTGCAGGCCTTGTTCTGCTGATTTTAGTGCTGTTTCCCCAGTAATAAAACATCTGACGCAAGCAAGGCCTTCTCGGGGGTACACCACGTTTGCTTCCCTGTTTCTCGCCTCGCCCTCTGTCGCGGCTGAATTTGCTGCCTTGGAACGGCTGTGACTGAATTCGTTTTGGTGTTGTTTGACTGACTCTACTGGATTGCAAAAGGGGTTGTTTCAAATGAGTGTAGAAATGGCTGTGGCTGGCTGCCTGGTTAATGCCTTGGATTGTCCTACACTCCTACGCGATTAACTAGCCATTAGGGAAGTAGACACAACAAATAAGCAGGGGCAATAGGGAAGCAATCCCATAGAATCCAGGTCCTATGCGTGTGAGGTTGAACCCTACTGGAAGTATTACATGTGGCAGTAACCAGTTATTACTGGACTGGGGGTCAGTGTATTTAACCAAAACTGATGCGGCATGTCAGATCAACGCCGTACAAGCTTTTTATCAGGTTATAATGTATGCCGTGGGTGCCGTTATTTTATTTTAATTTTTCAAGATTTAAGTGCCACACAGACTAGAAAGAATGTTTTCTCACTGGTCAAGTTTGTGAAGAAACTGAGTGAAGAAGAAAGTAATACTGATGATATTATATACTGTAAGTTTTTGCTACTTTGGACAATGTTAGTTGTACGGCAAAGCTAATTTATGAGGGAATGGCTCATCTGGGAGGACAGATGGTTGGACGGCAAAGCCATGAAGGAAGTGGCGTCTGAGGTGTATGCGTTGGTACCAAAGCGCCGGAGAAAGGCGCGTACGGTCCGCCAGTTGTGGGGCTGGCTTAGGGATGCCCAACTTTCGGCGGATCAAGACAGGATGGTCTGGCGTTGGATGACGGATGGCCAATACTCTTCTGGATCTTGCTATGACGCCCTTTTTCAGGGGGCGATCATCTCAGGCTTCTGGAAGCTGAACTGGAAATCCTGGGCGCTGCCAAGGGCGAAGTTCTTCTTATGGCTGGCTTGTCGTAACACTTCCACAGGTTGCTCGTTCTCCAGGATGGTTTGGTTAGAGGTCCTGTCGTGGATTAGATCTACTTCAGCACCCCCACAGCTGAGGGAGACTTCGCGGAGTGGTGGTCGCTGGTGGTGCGGACCGCCCCTCGCCAGCTGCGCAAGGGCGCTTCGTCGGTTATCATGCTTACGGCATGGTGGATTTGGAAACACCGAAACGCAGCGGTCTTCGACAACGCACGGCCTTCGGTGATGTCCCTATTCAACGACATCGTGGTGGAGGCGCAGCAATGGGCGGGCGGGGGCCCGAGGTGTGCTCCTTTTGCTTCCCTAGATTAGTTTTTTTCTTCTTTTTCTTGGGTCGAGTTGTACGGCGTGGTGTTCGTCCGTCCTCGGACTTGTAATATAACCTTCTTTATCTATCAATGCATCGAAACGCAAGGCTTTTGCGTTTTCGCGAAAAGGGAATGGGTCATGAACCTTTAAGGCCTTAGTATATTATGTTAAGGATAAAACGAACTATTAGTAGATAGTAAAAGGATGTCACGGTTCTTTCTCTCTATAACCTGTAGGATGAGCATACAACTTAATGTAAATAAATGCTGTTGAAATGTACCTAAAGTCCATCCAAGGAATATTTAGTCTTCTGATATCTTATCCTGCTTTTGTTCTTAGTCACTTCAGTCGCTACTGCAGGCCGCACCTTTTGTTATGATTGATAACAAGACTAGTCATGTTTGTAGTACTGACGAACAAATATAATGATTCTGCAGGAAAAATCCCAACTACAGAAGAATTGCAATTTCATGTTTCGTGCAGGCCGCATATGTACTGGAGTTTGACAGACAAGAGAACAGAACTGGCGAAACTGCCATTGCTCCTAACTGGTGGAAGCCATTTAAATACAAGTTGGTATGCCCTCTGATCGATTCCAGAGATGGATCAATATATGGGGCACTTCTAGAATGGGACCAGCTTGCTGCCCTATCGGACTTGATAATGCTGAGACCTAATGGTGCTCCAAAGGCTGTCCTGGCACTGAGGGGAACGGTACTAAAGCAGTTGACTGTTGCGAGAGACTTGGAGGATGACCTCAGGTTCTTTGCTCAGGAGAGCTTGAGGGGTTCTGTCAGGTATGCCGGAGCACTGGAGGTGCTCAAGTCAGCAATCAATAAGCATGGAAGCAACAATGTGTGCATTGCAGGGCATTCCCTGGGGGCCGGATTTGCTATGCAGGTTGGTAAGACTTTGGCGAAGGATGGAGTCTTTGTAGAATGCCATTTGTTTAACCCACCATCAGTGTCACTTGGCATGGGCCTGAGGAAACTTCAGGAGAAAGCTGACAAGGTTTTGAAGCGCTACATCAGTGGCAGCTCCTCAAATGCCAGTGAAATTTCTCGGCCGGGAGAGAAGGGGGAAATCGTCTCTGAAATTGCTGAAGAAAAACTGATCAAGGAGGTGAAGAGATGGGTGCCAAACCTGTACATCAACAACTCCGACTACATTTGCTGTTTCTATGTTGACCGTAGTGGCATAGCCACTGTTACTACTGAGAAGCGCAGCGATGGTCATGCTCAGGCACGTGCCAAGGTGTTTGTGATTTCGAAAGGACCACAGAAGTTTCTAAAAGCTCATGGGTTGCAGCAATGGTGGTCAGATGATTCTGAGCTCCATCTGGCTGTGCATGATAGCAAGCTCATGTACAGGCACCTAAAATCCTTGTATGTAAAACAAGCGTAGCAAAAATAAACTGCATGGTGATGTCGGTCCTCTGTTCTTTAGTCAAGTAAGCTTTTAGATCTTTGAAGGGCTCTAGTTCCCGCAAACCTTGTCCTGTTTTCCCTTTCATGAGGCTCAAATCTTTCTTACTTGTGTCACTCATATCAAAACCTGTGTGTCATAGATTCATAGCGAAACCAATGTCATTGTGATGTCTATCTCCTGTATTTAGTAGAGCAAATCTCATGTTCTTTAGTCAAGTAAACTGTTTAATAATCTTTTAGAAAGGGCTCCAGTTCATGCAGACCTTTGTCAGTTTTCTCTTTTCTGAGGTGCAACCCTTTCTTAGTTGTGTCGTCGCATAGGACTGTTCCATATATCTACATTAATTGTGCCTATGAAATGCCAGTCTTGCATTGTACCTTGAATTGTCAGGTGTTCTACTGTCCTGTCGTGAACTCAGTACCATTTCTATGATAGAGTGTGTACTAGTTTTACACCTTATACACTGTGATTTCACTCGACCGTTATAATTCTTTCAACTTTCCAAAGCTTTGGATTTTCACCATGAATAATATTAGATATATTTTATTTTTTAATCATCTGTCATGCTTCTTGTTCCATGTAAAGATGGTAAATGTAGGAGCTTGTAGCAGCACAAGAATCCGCAACGATAATGGCAGACAGATTTTACCACAGGTTTGCTTTCTTCTATAGGCTTAAGAATTCATTGTTAAAAGATCCATTGGGGAATCGGAATTTTGTACAAACTGTCTATACAGTTCTAAGTGTCAGATAATTCTTAGATCAGATAAAACAAGCTTTGCTGAGCTGGAATCCGTGTGGGCTCAATGATCCAGCTCGTCGTACAACTGTGCACGAAACAGTCCCCTCCTTCTGCCATATTGTCTGCCTTGCTCGACACTTTCACGTCAGCTTATTCAGTTATTTGAGGTGTAATTGTCTTCAAGGTTTCGCCCATCGCCTGCCGCTTGGGGCTAGAGAATTCTGCTTCTGTGGGATGACAATGAATTTGCTCTTGATCTGGGGCTAGAGAATTCTGCTTCTGTGGGACGACAATGAATTTGATCTTGATCATATTCAGATCGATATCTTTTGCCTCTCGGCCTGTGCGCTCGCTCAAAACCGATGTCACCTTCAAAATCACAGGTGTTTACGATCCAACCTCCAACGCCCTAAAAGACTATCACCAAATTGATCGCTCTAAAGCCAATTGCAAGCTTCATCGGGTGATTATTGGTAAGTTTGCAATAGGCTTTGCAATCAACATGGTTATTTGGTACAACCTAGAAAGGCAAGCTAACTCATACTAATATCACTTTTTGCGAAGCATTTTATCAGGCTAGTTTATTATTTTTCCTAACAAGTTTTCTTTTTGAAATTTCTTTGGTTGCATTTAAATTTGCTTCGAATTGGCCGGTCCTGCCATTTGTACAAGGGGGGTGAAAATTTGAAGTTTGGTAATGCATGGTGCATAGCTCTCAGTGCAGGCAAGCCAGCTCCATTTGTAATTGTGAATTTGTGATGGTCACTAATACGACTTTCAGCAAATGAAGCCAACCATTTCTGCTATTGTTGCCAATTTATTTTTCTATTATAATTAGCTATGTCCCTTTCTTTTATTCTTTCGTTACTTGGTTGGTTGTTGCAGGTTGATGTGGGGACATGAGTGCTGTAAAAGATATTCATGGGCCATGTGCCTTTTGCATTAATCTGCACTAAGGTGATATGCTTAATTTGGACTCCGGATTTCTATATGATATATCGTACCTTTTCGTGTTCGAAATAGTTATTTGCCATCATTCCTATGAATTGTGCTGCAAGAAAACAATGGTGTTGTGCTTGACTTCAGCAAGTCATCCATTAAGCTTTGAGATACTAGATTTAGATGTGCGCCTTGGCGCACGACCCCGTATAGCTCATGTTTATTTCTTATAGATGAACACATTGAACTAAGACGTTTCAAAAAGAAGTGCATAAATAACCGAGCACGAAAGAATGATAAACACCGAAAGACAACATTGCAATAACATTCAAATCCAATGGCCAAATAAGCATAACATAATCTTACTTAAGATTTCAAGTGGGGTGGGCAGGCACGTATATCCCACGTCACATCCCAGGTCCCTAAACCATCTAATCACGTTACCTAAACCTGTTTGTCCCATGTGGGCTAAAAATAGACTATCCCATCTAGTCCTTAATTCCGATCTTCCCGAGCATCCCGGTTGCAACGTTAATCTTACTATTGGTCATGGTTTTGCTTCCAGGTACATGACTAATAATATAGGTATGCACAATCATATCAAAGCTTCTACTTCACCCCTTGTTCGATGTTGTATTGTCATCACAATCACATATGTTGTTGCAGGAAAACGCTTCCTTAATGCACATATCTTACTACACCAAATACAAGCAGGGAGCAAGATTAATGTAACGAACCAATATTCAAACAAAGGAAATATTCACATAGACCTTCTCATTTTTGCTATAAGCTGTGCAAACCAGACAACAACACTTAGCAGAACAATTATCAATTTCATTTTCTGGATACAAAGAAAAATTATCAGCTGATGAAGTGGAGAAAAGAGGGAAAATATATTACATACATATACTAAATACTAATACATGATTCCAAAATAACACGGATGCATATCATATGGGTTCGCATAGAGTTGT
This sequence comes from Lolium rigidum, assembly GCF_022539505.1. Lineage (NCBI taxonomy): Eukaryota > Viridiplantae > Streptophyta > Magnoliopsida > Poales > Poaceae > Lolium > Lolium rigidum. The sequence goes on from NC_061513.1 coordinate 236,932,237, forward strand.
TCCATTATTTACATATAATTTAGACGAAACATTAAACACGAATGATTCACACTCAGTCAAATATAGAACAAGCCCCTATGGTCTTGAGCATGTCATGTGACTCCAACGCTTACTGATTAACATCAGTAGCCACAACCTGTGTGTCATCAAGGCGCTGCAGTTTGGAGTGAGGTTCTGTGAAACTATTTTGAATTCGACGGGTGGAAACACACACAATATTCATGTAGTTACCATAGGATCTGGCAACTTCTTTCAACTTATTGGACTTCTCTTCCTTTTTTGATCATTTTCTTTCATCTACCAGAGAAGAACCTCGCTCGCATTCTTTTGTTTTTCCACCTCAGCATAGTTAAAGTCCTTCAGGACATTTTCAACAGTCTTCATGTATCTGAATGCTTGGACTGCAACCGAATTTTGGGACACATAGTTAGTGGAAAGACATGACTGAGAAAAAATAGAGCATCATCTTCACTGTGGCACTACCTGATTAAAGAAGCTAAGAACAGAAAATAGGAAGAGCAACACTAAATCAACTAAGTCATAGTGGATTAAAGAAAAAACAACCTACATGATACTTCAAAATCATATATCACACGAACTTCCAGAGAAAAGAGAAGTGACTGCAGCACATCACCATCGATACCATGGGCATACATACTTGAAAAACTGAGAAAAAAATGAACATATCCTTGGACACCCATTTAAAATAGAACATGGAAAGATAATTTTCCTTATTCAAAATCTTCTTTTTCTCTCACCCGCACACCAGACAACACACAAACAAGCAGGTTAACTCACGACGGTGGCATATACCACTTTATATTTCTTTTAATCCTCCAAATAGTAAAATTGTAGTAGATATATTAGCGCAAACACAATACAATTTGGATGACCTCGAAATGGGAAATTATTAAATGGTTAGATGCAAACAAAAATAATAAAGCAGGATGCAACCTATACCTAGTACACATCAATTTATTATTGCGATGTGCCATCCTTGCTCATGTATCCCCCATTGGCGCATGCTTGGCACGCCAAGTACTTTCCAGCAATGAGGACTTCCAAGAGCTGACTCAGTGTATAGCGCTCATGAATGCTTCGCCATTGGCCCGAACCTACAGGAATATAAGATGGGTGACAAAATAAGAAAGACATTAACTGCTTGGTAGTTTGAATTTACGACAAATAAGCAGCGGTACAATCAATAAATTGTCATATCATTACCAGCTAGCCTACAATGAGCCAATTAGCAAATGGAATATAACACCGATGTTACTAAGATGAAATAGTTATATGACTTACAGGAGGATACTACAACATTATCTGCATTCGAGTAGTGTGTCATGACTCCTACTTACCATCAGGCAGAAATGTAACATGTCAGTATGAACATCGTTTTAGTAACTTAATACAGTGTAGTGAATCGAACACCGTAGCCAATATTCTGCGAGAATAATTAATTCATGTACATAAGAAAAGATTGCCACTTCTGGGATGAGCATTAATACAGTGCAATTTGCCTCAGAGGATACAGTAAGCTGGGTTTTGGATGCACGCGTATTACAATATTACGATAGATGGCTGTAGATAGTGCTAGCTATTTTCACTTTGGACACTCACCTTTCAATGCGTTCCAAATGTTGACACCTCTTAATTTTTATACCGACGAAGGCACATTACCAATAGGAAGTAGTGCAGAATAGACATGTAAGCCAAGAACAACCTACAAAACAAATTGATTGGCAGGCTGCATAGAAAAAACACGAGAATCATTAAGAAAAAACCGATGCATCTTTGCTGATATGAGATACAGTAATATATATTAAATATTGTAAAGCATAAATGAACCCTACACTTGCTATGGCAGAAGCACGAACTGCACAGTTTACATAGAAAATTAGATAACCATGCAGCAGGCGTGCGAAACTGGCAGCTACTTCTCTGTGAAGGTACCTGGATTATAGTGGGTCTGTTTCCATTTGATTGCAGACGTGGAAGAGCGATAGCTAAAATCCTCTCGGCCTAGTGAAAAATCTAGAATGTACATCAGTATTCGAACTCATTATGGAACAGCCTAGCTACAATTGTCTCGGACTAGTGAAAAATTCAGAATGCACATCAGTATTTGAACGTCTACCTATAGTGAGATTATGTAAAAACGCGCCATATCCCAGATTGCTATAGCATTCAGCATGTCATGGCAGGTTTTTCATGATGTGAGCGTGCACATGTTGCTGGAGTCGGTTCCTCAAATGAACAATGCAAGAGCACAAAATGAGTCCACATATTGAGAGCAGATAAAAGACAAGAGATCAATATGATGCAAAACTAACCAGGAATTATCATTTCCAAGCAAAACAAAGCTACTGTTGAAAAAAAAAGGCACTTGCATTAAAAAAGGGTACATTCTCATAACTACACCTAGCCTGTGGTACATACGTATTACTTGAGATGCAACAATAGCTTAACATTGATAGCAAGCGGCAGCAATATAATCCTATTGAAGCAAGATAAAAAGTAAATATTAGGATGGAAAAATTAAGTGTAATCACGTATATATAAGAAGAATGAATTTTTCTTACCCAAATCAGCAGGCTTTGACATAACCAAAAAGGTTGTCCATTGAAATTTTGTACTAAATATGAGACATGCCTACAAATGAAAAGAACAGAATTTTGCAAGATAGGCAGAGTAACCTCATCTTACTGGGCAGTTCGGCAGGTAACAAGGTCATATACACTCAACTGAATATTATTAGATGGCAGTTAAGCATCCAGGAGATTCCTTAAAAGGAGAAACATACATAGGAAACATCACAATTTGTGTAAAGGCGCCAAGAAATGAAAGCCAGAACTGCAAATATCCAATAAGGGGGCAAGAAATATGATTTAAGGAAAAAAACACTTTGAACTCGAGATAGAGGAACCGAAGAGGAAGAAGCTTGCATCATGTCGTGAGCAAGCTGTTGCCACAGGAAGAAACGGGAAATAGGAGCAACCGACCGAAAAATGGTGCAGATTGAGCTGACACCGACATGTATGTTATCCTTCCTTGTGTATTGTGAAGCAACATATGCTAGAATCTGCAATCTTAGCTACATAATATCGTACAAATTTTGTTTCTTTGTACTGTTTCTAGGAGCTGAACTATCAGCGTAGATCTGAACTAAAATAGGAAACCAAGAAGCAAAAGCTAGAGGAAAAGAACAACTATGACATTCCGAAGCATACTTTAGCTCTGAAATATAACTTCAGTTTGGTCATTCTAGTAAAGCTTTACTTTGGTAGCCTGATTAAAAATCAGAAACTGAACGGTTGTAGGTAGAGAAAATCTTATAGACGCAGTAGTTCACTATATAGTTGTCTTTCTGGAGCAATAAGAAGCAACATAAATCAGGAAACATAAAGAGAAACTCCTGATACACTTGTTGCCTACAGACATATACAACCGCAAGCATTAGAGAACAAAACTGAGAAGATAGCCTTTAAAACATAAGGTAGAAAGGCACAAAAAAAACAGAGTACTGACTACTTCTGTAAAGAAAAGTGCCATAAGCCCATAAAGTATCAGGCTTAGGATGCAAAACCACTGCTGAAGAGTACTTCTGGAAAGCTTTCAAGTCAAACATTCTTTAACTTGAGGATATTTGTGTTGGCTATCTAATTATGCTCTACGCAAGAATGTACATGAGTCAACCAACCAACCGGTGGATACTTTAACTTGACAGTGAAATGGAGTAAGCAATGCATATGATGAAACAATGCAAGCTGTAAGGTTACGAAAATTTGTGCAAATTCTTCTCTTCTGTCGCATTCTTAATGCCCATCTCGGAATCATTTACTTCTGAATTCCATGCTTTTCCTGTCACTGTGAAGAATATCCATGTGGTCCTGCCTATCGCGTGTCACATCAGTGATTGATGGAAAAGACACATATAATTTCTAGGCATGACACGATTCAGATGAAAGGAAAAAAGAAAAAGAAAAAACCATACATAACATTATATCTAGATGACTTGAAAACCACATGGTCGTGTTATTATTTGTGGGTCTATGATTTTCTCTGGCATGACTAAACTTAACTGCAAGGCTATGAGCATGAAAAATGGATGCTTTGTGCCCATTGAAATGTTAACCCTACCTGAAAAGCATTGGTTGTTGATTACCAGCAGCAAGCTGAGATGCCACTCAGACCCTTCTTGGCTACAGAAAACGAAAACAAAGCTGTCGTTAATTTCCAGAGGTACAAATGAGAGCGAAGCCACTAATGAATACATCAAGAAACAGAATGTGTCCATCTGCTTCCTCGGAATAAATAGCAACCAGTAGAGGGCATTGCAATTTACAAACTTGAAGAGTAAACAAAACATTGCAAGTGCAGAATGTCCACTCTTAAACTTTAATGATCATTCTACAAATATAGCGTACAGTCCATTCATTGTCACTTTTTAGTCCAGCCAAGTAGGCGTAAAATTAACACATATGGCATACCAAAACATGCATTTGTTCATGGAAATAGGATCACGACATTTCAAGCACCTAATAATATCTGCATAAGCACAGAGGCAACCAAGCATACTTGGCACCACACAAGATCAATAAACAAAGTGGCAACCTATTTTTTGGTGTTTGCCACGCCCATTTCTAAGAATATGGGGAACCCAAAATAAGGAAGATGATAGTTGTTCCTAGGGAAATGAACAACTGAATGCAATGAAACATACACTTACAGTTTTAGCATGTGGTGAGACCCGAAATACACCCAGTGATGTCAGTTCCCTGCATATGGAAAACCCAAAACAAGGAAGAAGATAGTTGTACCTTGGTTCGATTACCTGAGAACTGTTTGTATCTATTGGTTCCTTACGTGCTAGCAACTTTGAAGTAATTATTGAGATATCTTCCAGCAAAATTTATTGGCAGGTCGCCTGACCATCTTCCAGCCAAGAAACTCCTTGTGACAACCTCAAAACATAGCAGTGGCATTGAACTATAAGCACTAAGAACTGAACACAACCAATAAGGTTATTGATACAGATATGGATATATCCTAAACTGACATGCACTACAACTTCAAACCCATTGGTTTAGTTTTGTTGGATCAGAATGAGTAGCAAATTGATATAGTAATAAACTTGCAAGATTAAGAGAAGATTTTCATATCAAATAGCAGAAGAAAACATAGTTTCACATCCATACAGTAAGCACAAATTCATACGGAAATATTTGTTTTATGCGCCGGAGTTAAGCCTGGAATGGCCGACTAAATAAACAAATGGAATGATGTAAAGTAATAAAATAGAACAAATGAGTATGGACTAACCAGAAACAAGCTGGAACAGGGTACAGTATCATACCATTATTTTTTACTCTGAATATGTTTATGATAAGATAACATATCAGTTAAAAACATCTTTTAGTTGTCTCTTCTGATTGAATATCTCCATAATTCTTGCCCTAATTTTATAAATCTTGAATACTCCACCATATACGTAACCTGATATGCAAATAAAATATAAGATGCATCAACATAAGGCATGTAGTGCATATTCTCAAAACTGAAGTAGAGTGCTAGTTCTTGAAGTGGTACGATCAGTGGTTGCAAAAAAAAAAGCAGTCATATCCCTGAATTAGAAGAAAGTTGAGGAAACTTCTTCAAATACAAAAATGGTAGATACAAGATACAGCAAAGGAAGAGTTTAAGATTAAATTTAAAAAGAGATATAGGATCTGATTAGAGTATTTTTCTAGCAAACATGTCAGCGAGCTAACACCTCATACAAAAAAGCGAAAGTCCAGCAAATAAGGAATACTCTATCTTATGCTAAAAAAATATGTACCTAAAAAGTAGAACATATGATCTGCTTATTAACCTATGTACAGAAAGAATGCACGTATTACTTATTTAATAACGGAGAGTTAGTTAGTCAATATGTAAAGGAAGACGATATTTGCGCTACAACAACTGCAATGTACAAGTGGCCCAAGAACCTGCAAAATGAATGGAAATCATCAGTTCATCACATAAATCAAATTCCTCGTACCATTGAAAAATTGCAGATTGCTCTCTTAATAGTTCATGAAAGGTTCAACTCACATTTAGATTGCATGTATGAATTGAATGCAAAAATGAAGGAAAGGGATGGGGGACAAAACGACCTGGACACAAGCCTCGTCGTCGCCTCCCTGCAACACCATGGCCAACCATGGTGGCGATTCACAGCCGCGGTCGCGGCTGGCTGTTGAGTTGAGCCAACCAGAGACGACGACAAGAGTTGTCAAAGTGGCGACCACAATCCTCCCGCTGAGCCCCTGATGGAAGGTATTGAGCAACTGTGGGCAGTGACAGCGGCACATCTGAGGGCCCCTAACACTGCAGCTCCATTTGCAGCCCGCACTCCTCCCTATCCTTCTTCGTAGAAAGACGGCGACGATTCAATCGTCCTTGTGCCCTGTCAAGAGATGGAGAAAGAGAGAATTAGGGACATGATTAAGAGATCGAGACAACGGAGAGCCAAACTAAGAGATGGAGGGCTGCAACTATACGAAAAATGTCCCGTTCAAGCCAGGCGCCTGTTCTTCTGGCCACCAAATGTTCCACCCGGCACATCGCGGTGCGCAACGGCAGGCTCAATTGTGGCTTAGATTCTATACAAAATATTACATTGCAAGAAAACATAGAAATTTGTAGCTGTAAATAAGATGGATAAAATTTATCAACTTTTTGACAAGTTCATCACTAATCAGGTTTGATTAATTAGGAATAGCTGCCATCTCACTGGAAATTTGTATGAGAAACTAAAAAAGCGTGGTGTAGGCATATATATACATAGAATATGCACTAGCATACATGATTTTGGGATTAGAAAAATAGAAAGGAGAAAGAAGATCTTGGGCACCTGTGTTCCGTATGAGACGTGGCAGTCCTTTGCCGCTACAGGCCCGACCGCGCCCCGTCGCCGGGTCCGTGAGGTGGCCAGCGCTGCCACCAGGTGGCCATCTTCAACTACCCCCGCGATGGCTCCCTGCAGTGGTTGCTGCTCCATGTCGTGCTCCACTTCCTTGCCATCCAGGTTACCAAAAACCAGAAATCCTAGCGCTTGTTCCTCCGGCCGGCTTGGACGAGCAGCGTGCCGCGGCAGAAGGTGGGAGAGAGGAGAAGAACCAGTGGGGAGGGGAGGGGCGGGATGGGAGGGGAGGAGGAGGGGGGAGGAGAGGAAGGAGAGGAAGGAGACGAAGGGGATTGGGGAGGGTGGAACACAAGGCGATTGAGGATGGGCACGCGAGGCGATTGGTGGCTGCTGGCTAGGGTTTCCCTCCGTGGGTTGCCCGTTTTATATCGGCGTGGTAAAAAAATAGACGGTTCAGATTGGATGAGGGTAAAATGAATGGCCAGTCAAATCAGATTTACCTGAGATCCCCATGGGGTGGCATCAATTATACCTTTAGATGCAATATATTGCCCATTTTACAGGTAACAGATCATTTACTAAGCTAACCGCTCTTCATGAAAATACAAATGGTACCAATCATATGAAAATATTTATATAAACCACATTTATCAATATTTCCAAACATTTGTTGGAATCAAATTATATATATACGAATCAGATTTTTTATTGTGACATCCCATAGTGATGTCTATATTATTGATAACTAAAATTTTGAATTTCAAACATGCTTGAATAGTACAAATAGGATAGGATACAAAAGCCAAAGTCCATAGTTTGACATTCGATCTTCTGCTCATTACCCACACGTTTCACCTTGGGCCAGATAATATGGATGCTTGAGATGGAGCTGAATATGCTGATGGATTATCTTGAGCAAACATGATTGAATTTGCATCGAAAGTCTGTATGCTAATCGCACCTTCCAATACCTTGATCACGATTGACATTGAAGGCCTTTGAATGCTGTCATGTTGCAGGCACCATATTGCGAGCTTCATCATTTGAACCACATCCTCATGCTGCGAGAGCATATCATCACTATGCACATCAATCAGATCAATCAATTGGTTGTTTTGAGCTTTTTCTCGTAATAGATTTATGAGCTGGACATTCTCCTCCGGCTGAGAGTTGTCGATATTCTTTCTTCCACTTATTACTTCCATGATGACAACTCCAAAGCTGTAGACATCAACATTTTCAGTGATCCGTGACGTCAACCATTCAGGTGCCAGATATCCAGGTGTTCCTCTCATCATAGTCACAACCTTGCTTTGATCCCTATCTATTAGCTTGCATAGTCCAAAATCAGCTACTTTGGCGTTGAAGTTGTCATCCAAAAGAATATTTTGTGGTTTGATATCCAAATGAGCAATTTTCCGTCTGCAATCCTCATGAAGATAGCATAGGCCCTTGGCAATATCCAGAATGATCCTACAACACGTGGACCAATCAAGAGGGGCATTATTATGTCGGTAATAGATCCACCTATCAAGCGACCCTCTCGACATATACTCATATACCAGAAGCCTCTCAAACTTCTCTACACAAAAGCCAATCAGCCTGACAAGATTGATGTGTTCAATGCTACCAATAGTCTCAACCTCTGCCAAGAATTCTTTCTTTCCTTGTCTAGCACCTTCCAAACGTTTCACAGCAACTCTATTTTCACCTAATTTGCCTTCAAACACTGATCCAAACCCACCTTCTCCGAGCTTCTTACTGAACCCTTCTGTGCATTCGCTCAATCTTTCAAAAGAAAACCTCGCCGGGATTCCAGGGAATTGATCAAAATCAAATTCTTCATCTATCTCTTCATACTTTTTCCTTTTTTTTAAATAAAGTGCGACAACAATGACAAGCAATACAAGAGCCGTAACAACACCAAGTGAAGCACCTAATGTCACCTTCGTTTGGTTTTCATTAGAGGCGTTGGGCTGCACCTCCGTTCTGTTTTCAGTAGAGGGGCTAAGTTGCACCTTAATGTAAGCAGAAGAGTTGTTATCAACACCAGGTTGTATCGATTTCAAGGAAAAGACCTTTGTCACCCACACACATATCCCGCGGGGAGCATTCCATTTATACCTGAACGAAACAGCCATGCAGGAGCAGTTCTTCAAGCAGGCTTGCTTACAGTCATCGATGCTTGTTGCATTGGCAGCCGTGTTGCTTTCGTCAAAGTAATAGATGTTGGGAAGGGTCAAGAGCCGATGGTGTTGTATTTCTTGACAAGATATTGGAGTTATTGGTGTGCAACCAAGATTTGGCGTATGTTCATCCACCAGCTTGAAGTAGCTTGAACTTGAATTAGTATCAAATGGACAGCCGCATTGCCCCTTTGTGCATATGCCATACTCCCCGCAAACTGTTGGGTAATCACAATCATCCTTCTCCATTGATGACATTACATCATACACTGGAGTCCATCCATCACCAGACCATCCATACACCCTCAGATGTCCATCATACTCTAATCTCATGAACTGGGTGGATTTAGCTGGAGGAAGTACGAGATTAGTATGAAAATCTGGCTGCCCTGACTCATCCGTGGTGAGGCTTCCACTCATGAATGTGACCTTTGTTGGATCATTTGTTGTCTTGTTTTCACTCAAGGGATTTAAAAAGTAGCACTGTGGTGGTGTGGATTCAATAAATGCATATAATCCACCTGGTAGCACAGTGATATAGAACATATTCTCCGTCGTATTTGTTGCAGAAGTATTTGATGTGAGCCGCATACCTTCCACAAGTGACTGCCCAAGGACCAATGTGTCGGTGGGATGATAAAATGACTGCCACACGCTTCTGTTATTGTGATCAAACAACACCAGATTGCCGACATCTTTGATCACCATGCCAGCTACAGATCGGCCCGAGCTGTTGCTTGACCAGACCTGGCTACCATCGGCATCACGGAGGACCGAGCTACGCAGTAAACAGACACGACTAACTCCTCTTCCTCGTTCTCTCCGCCTAACCCGTTGAGAGTCCGCCGGCCCTCTTTCCCTTTGCCGGCCCGATCCCGAATCTTCTTCGCCGGCGATGCCGCGCGGAGCGGAGGAAGGAGAGGCGCCTGGCCTGATGTATATAGTAGTCTAGGTTTTCTTCTTCTGTTGGCTACCCTTGTGGAGTATTGGAGTAGGCGGTGGGATCTTCTTGGCCAGATCCGGCCCGCCCAGGTCTTCTTCTTCGTCGCTGCTTCTCTCTGGTGGCGGGAGCGGCGGCAGGCGGCGAAGGGGAGGCATGGCATCTCCAGCAATAAGGCCACTCCCTTCCCTCCTTGTCATCTGCTTTGGCTGTGCTGGAGCAGCAGCCAAAGTTCAGATCTTCCGCTCCTCCAACTTCATCCATGGTGGATGGACAAAGATTGGGGAGGATCTGAGGATGGCTTCCCCAATAAGCTCCTCTGGCTTCGCCGAAGTTGCCATCTTCAACGCGCGCCTCCCCGAGTCCGTGGCAGGGCCTTCGGGATTGATGGCGAGCCGGTTTCTCTGCTGTGGCTTCGGTATGGCCTTGCTGCTTCTTCATCGTTGGCTCCTCTTCTTCTCTCCCGACCTCCAGGCGTCATGGTGGCGATGGGCAAGGGAGGCTGCAGAGCGGCGGTGCTGAGGAGGTGGCGCCGGAGTCCTATAGAAGCACCTTGTTCGAGCACCACATCGGCGGTAAAAATGCCGTCCGTTATCTATGCCAGTGAAGCCTGGCAGATCTTCAACCTCCTCCGGAGGCCCTTTCGGAGGTTGGCGGTCGCATCCCACGCCGACTTGGAAGCAAGTGGTTTTGTCCCCGCTTCGGAGCTCGACGGCGACATGGCTGATCTCCTGCTCGTCGGTGGGGAAAGAGAAGGGCTTGATTGCGTTTTTCTTTCTCTTAGTGAGGCCCTTTCTGCAAATGCCAGGGACCTATGTGTAATTCTACTATTTCATGGGGTCCTTTGTAATATGTTGTACACCCACCGGTTGTTTTAATGAAGCTTCTTCGCCCTTCGGGGCACTCTGTGTTCAAAAAAAAAAAAAAAAGAGGACCAAGTTTCCATCTGTGGTAAGCTCAAGTGTGGCATTCTCCCTAACAGGACGATCCCGGTTGGCAGACCAGACAATCTGCCGAGTGTCGACGGAGCTGGCAATTTCCTGGTTGAAAGACCAGGAAATTTGTTGAGTGTTCGAGTTGCCAATGGATACCGCAAAGAGGTACTGGTCGCACTGGAATATAGAGGGGACACAGTGGAATCCTGCGTCGGTGTAAATTTGGGAATTCGAGTCAGGTACGACAACACTGGGGACGATGTTGCGGCTGTTGGAGCCTTTGAAGAAAACATTGTTGTTGATCCAAACTGTTGAGGGTTTGGGCGTGGGATAATCGCCCAAAACATGCGACGCCAAGAGCAGCGGTGCTGCAGACGCAAGCAAGAGGAAGAAGACAATGGCAGGACCCATGGCGCTTCAGCAGAAACTGTAATAATAAACTACAAATCAGTTAGCACAAGGATGAACCAGCAAGTAACTGGAGACGAGCGTCGCACCTGATGGTATTAAGCAGCCGGCGGATGAAGTAGCAGAGTAGAACAATATCACACGGTCACACCTGATGATACTGAGCCGATGGAGAAGATGCAGTCGCCAGAGAGATGGGAGTAGCCAAGAGTGCTGCGGGATTTCATAGATGGATTGGTGTTTCTGACAGTCCCAAAGCGTCACTGACTGGTTAGTTGTGGCGCCAATGCTGGGCACACGTGACACGTGTGTGGTCTACCGATCACGGCTCTTCCCTGCTAGGCAGGAAATTGTGTGCTTCAGACCTTCAGTCAACAAAAAACATTGACGATGATCATCGTCGTCGCCGGAGAGATGACTTGGAGTAGATCACGGGTTCCATAGTTTGGCTGGTCTCTGATTAGTCCCAAGGCGACAGTGTCACAGTGACTGACTTGGATGTTGCTGGACCGTGGAGTGCACGTCGTCAACAAGAAACTAATTGGACGTGCATGATACGGTCCAATGAAAACTCACACGAAAGAAAATTCCAAGAATATGAATCCTGTAGAAACAGTTCGGTTCCAGTCATGCTGGCTGTGCCCTCATCACCATGCCAACCTTTCGTCCCAACAATGCTAGTAATAAACTATACTTAAATTGTATTCTATGTGCAAGTGCAGGTTTAGAAGAAGAAGACACACTTCTTTCGATCTCTTCATCAGAGGTGAAAGGTGAGCCTGGAGGCTCTGTAACGCAAAATGGGTCGTCGTCGTCGGCCGACAGGTACAAATAAAGGTTGAGTTGGAAACAGTGTGTGTTATCAACCATACTACTAGCAGTCAATGCATCTTTGGAGTGCGATCAGAGAGGGGGTGTCTAGCTAGTAAAATGAACTACTGCCTGCTAATGGCTATGCGTGCTTTGCCTAGATTTTTATCGTGTTCGTTTCTGTTAATGTATGTCTTAGTTTTGTCTTCAACTAGCCAAGTGGCCCTAGCAGACAAATTTTTGTATGGTTCTATAAATGTTGAAAATATGTATTTCTAAACTATTTTATTCTGTAGACGCCACAAAATGTTTTTTTAACCCAAGGCAAAAGATTTGTCTGTTCCTTGATTAAGAAGTTGCCTGGTTAATTAGGAAAAACCAGCTGAAAACCGGTACATCGTCAACACACATGCCGGTCCCGAGACCACGCACCAAACGAGCCGCTGCCCTGTCATCCAAGCAACCAGAGCCAACACCCTACCACACATGAGCCTCCAGTCCGACATCCACACCGGCCCCAAGACCGCGCACCTGCCGAGCCAACAACTCAGCCACTCTACGATACTTCAGAGCCACCGCTCCGGCCACCATCTTCCACTTGTCACACCGGTGGAAGCACAACTCCAAAGACGAAGCCCACAAGAGGGAAAACGACACAAAAATGCTGCCATCGTCCAATCGCAATGATCAAGGGTTTCCTCCGAAGTTGACTTAGGGGAGGAGCAAGAGCTTCACCACAAGGGTGCCTCCAAGAAGGAAACATCGCCCAAGGACATCGACGCCGTTGGCAATGTTATGTTAAGAAAATATCACCAGAATATAAATATGAATGATCTAAACTTATAGGCAAGTAAGTTATGGATTCCTTAAAAAAACAATGTCACCCTATTCTAGGGCATGTTTATTACTCATTTTTTCCACTCTCCTCTTGCTACCTCTCACTCTTCAGTCCCTGCGATGTATTAGTTTTCATATCAGATGACTATGCCAACTTGACCACATAGTTTTAGCATTTTTGACAAACTAGGCAACACTTGCCATTTTCATTGATAAAGAAGATGATGGCCGATTAATTAGCAGGTAACCGGCCAAAAACCGATACAAGTACACCAATGTCATCATGGAACATGACCACAACACAACCACCAACCGACTTGGTCAAATGCCAACAGTTGGCCACACACGCCAAAGAGAGACAGCTCCAACTCGGACGAGGAGCTTCGCAAGAGAACTATGATAGGCTTGCGCCGACCGAATCCTCCACCAAAGCCACCGGTTGCCGGTCATCGTTGCCACAGGAACACACTCGATCGCAAGTCAGACTTCACGGCGACTCAACGAAGCATGAGAGAACCCATCGGACACGTCACAACCAGCTAACAAAGCCCAAGATGTAACCCAAGCTCCGCTCGATGCATCATCGTTGCCCAACATCCCGCGTTGTCCCAAAGCGAGCCGTCTCAGCAACCAACCATCCACCTGTCCTTAAGTCGAAGCCAATCCCGAGATGACGCCCCCAACAAGGAGAAACACGTAGAGACGCCTCCATCGTCCGATCCTGGGGATCTGAGGTTTCCCTCCGGAGGGAAGACCACAGGGTGGGGAGAGTAGCCCTCAACGATGCTTCCAAGAAAGTCATCGACACCCACATGCGTCGCCGTGGCCGGTCCTGGCCACAGCCAGGACAAGGATTTCTCCTGGGATCCTCCGCATACAACCACCCGAGTCCACTAGCAACAAACAACCACCGAACTTCCATCGCCCAGACCGCATCAACACTACCACATTGCCGCTGCCAAGCCCCGACAGATATGGGCCAGCAGCACAACCCCCCCCCCCCTAGCCACAACTTTTCCTGCGAGTGATGGCCCCACCGCTGCACCGCCAGTCTGGCCAGACGAAAGGATCGAGCAGATCCAGTGTGGTAGCATCGCCACCCTCGTGGCCAAAGATGATGGCCACCACCCGAATGTCCTCCCAGGGCTGCCGCCCCGGCATACCACTGCTAGAAGGGCTGGCTCTAAAATTTCGAAGGCCCGAGGGCGAACTCTATCAAGGGGCCCAAGGGTGAAAAAACGATTGCTTGCATAAACTGATGAAACTGCGAACTCATAAACACCAATAATTTTTTAGTAGCATCAAGTATCTGATAAATTTTCTTGTCTTTGTTCCAAACCAAATATCATAGAAGCTACGGTGCACAAAAAGAAAATAGCCTCCGAACAAACCTCCAAGCCTCAGGTAATCATGAGAAATGAGTTTTCCGTGCATTTTACATGTGCAAAATCATCAATGACAGTGGCAAAATCAATACTATCCAGCATATTTATCTCCATGGAACACATGGCCAAACTATTTAGTCTGTCGTGTGACATAGTTGATCTCAAATAATTTTTCAGTGGCTTTAGTTTTTTTTAGAAACTCCTTTCAACTAATGCAACAGTCACCGTTACGGTCAAGACGAGACGATATGAGGCTAAGACATTTGGATAACAATTTGCATCTCTAACAAACTCAAAAATCTCATCCGCTGACATGTGTGTGTTTGGCAATGTCAGATGCAACACTTTTAGTTAAGAACGAAAGTCATCTAGATCAACATCAGATAACTCACTATGAGTGAAAGTTCTGATAAAATTAGTGCAACGTCTTCTTAGATCATCATCATCCAAGGACTCCAATTCTTTCGAGGTTAACAAGAAGCCAAATATACTCCCAACTAACTCAGTTCCTCAAATCTATTAGTTAGGAAAGCAATTGCACCATCAATCATCACCAGAAAGTATTTAACTCTACATG
>NC_061513.1:236947324-236995145 GCF_022539505.1 Lolium rigidum
TGGCGAGCAACGTAGCTATCTTAGACATGTTAGGGTTAGCATTGTTCTTCATAGTACATGCTTTCGTAGTGCAACCCTTGCATGTCTAGCCGCCCGTACACCTATCTTAGGTGTAGGGGCGGCACCCGCTTGATCATAGTTTAGTAGATCTGATCCGTTACGGTTGCTCCTTGTTTCATCAAGGATTAGTTTAACATCCGCAATAGTTAGGCCTTACAAAGGGTTGGAGGATCCAGCGGCGTGTAGGGTGGCGTTTGCTAGCCCTAGAAAGGATGTTCCGGGGATCAACCTCGTGTTGGTTTTTAGGCCCTGTCTAGGATCGGCTTACGGTCACCGTGCGCGAGCGCGAGGCCCGATCGTGAGTAGGATGATCCGATTATGCGGTGAAAACCCTAAATCGTCGTAGATCTAATCAGCTTTATCTTGATCAAGCAGGACCACCATATATTCGGACACCTCGTCCGGATCATGGGTGGATCGGCTCCTTGAGCCGATTCACAGGATAACCTGAGAGCCGATCGAGGCTCGTATTTAATGTTTACGTGTGTGCCCTGCAGAAACTAAGCGAGGCATCATCCACACCTTCCCGACCGGGTATAGGTCAGGTGGCACGCCCTTGCGGTTGGCATCGGCGCGTGCGACCAGGAGGCTTTGCGGGCCATCGCTCTGAGGGACTGGGGCCAGCCGCAGCCCTAGTTGTTCCCGGCTCTACGGTGTTGCCCGTCTCTGCCCGCCAGGGGGTTTCTGACGTCAACACATTCTGGCACGCCCGGTGGGACAACCTTCGACATCCACAACATCGCCATCTACATCCGAGATGGCGGAAGACACTCCGGTCACGTACGAGGATCTGCCTGATGAGCTCAAGAAGAAACATGACGAGATCAAGGCAACCCTCGAAGCCGAACTCATCGGCTCTTTCCACCGAACCCGCTCCCATGGCGTCAGGTGGAAGGGTTTCACACCTGAAGGCGCACTCGATGGAGTGGACCTTTCCGCCCCGTCAGAAGAACGCACCGGGTCGCGCGCGGCAGAAATCAACTACATGGTGGCCCATTCGCTGCACCGCCACTCTGAGAGCCTGGTGAACACCTTGGAGCGTGTCGCTCTGCGCGTCGTCAAGGAAATCATGAGCCACCAGTATTCTCCGTCGGGACCAGCTCTGGGGACTTTCAAGGGAGAGATGCCACTCCAGCCCCAGCCGTTCGCATGGGCAGCACCGGAACTGCCGAACTCATCGGCATACGTCGTCTACAAGATTGGTGGTGATCCTAGTGACTACCAATTCTTACCTGAGGCACCCAAGGAGATCCCGCACGGATACGCGTGCGCATACGTACCGGACTGCAATGCCTGAGCACTCTCGAACCAGGCTGCAATATCAGGGGCCTCTGGGACGGCAGGAGGAACATCAGGAGCCGATCCTGAGAAGTAATCGTGGCTGGCTAAGTACGCCACCCCGACAAACCTCCAAAGCCCAGCTCCTGCAGTTCGCTTAGAACCGGAAAAGCAAGCATGGCTGGTTAAGTATGCCACCCCGACGAATCTTCAGGGTTCGACACCTTCAGCCATCACAGCGGATCAGATTTGTGCAATTCTGAAAGATCAGTTCGGTATGATGCCGAAAAGGAAGGCGTTCGGCTACACCAAGCCGTACCCCAACAACTACGAACTGATCCCGCTGCCACCCAAATATCGGCTCCCGGACTTCACGAAGTTTAGTGGATCAGATGGGTCCAGCTCCATCGAACATGTGAGCCGATATTTGGCACAGCTGGGCACGATCTCAGCGTCAGACGAGTTGCGCGTGAGGTTCTTCGCACAGTCCCTCACGAGATCGGCTTTCGGGTGGTACACATCGCTACCACCGAACTCCATCCAGACTTGGAAGCAGTTGGAAGAGCAGTTCCATGAGCAATATCACTCAGAGGCTTCCGATGTTGGCATTGCCGATCTAGCGCAAGTACGGCAGAAGCGCGGGGAGACAGTGGCAGAATACGTCCAGCGCTTCAGGACCATTAGGAACCGATGCTTTTCGGCTCATATAAGTGAAAAAGAAGCAGTCGAGTTGGCGGTGGTGGGTCTCTCATCATCAATCAAGGACGTGGCCTCCCAAGCAGACTACCCTTCATTGGCGCACATGGTGCAGAAGCTGTCAGCATATGAGCAGCGCCACCCAGATGTTTACCAGGACAAATTCAAGCGTGCGGTGACCCTGGTTGAGGCGGACGAGGATGAAGGTGCTGCGGGAGATCGGGAGATAGCAGTGGCTGAATGGACTCGAGCGACGGGCCCCGTGACCTGCAAATGGGTGAAGCCACAAGGCCCTCCAAAAGGGTTCGACTTCGACGTGACCAAGACGGAGCAGATTTTTGATCTCTTACTCACGGAGAAGCACATAAAGGTACCCGAAGGCCACAAGATCCCCACGGCGCAGGAGCTGAACGGAAAGCCGTACTGCAAATGGCATAACACGTTCTCCCACACCACCAACGACTGCAGGGTGTGGCGGCAGCAGATCCAAATGGCGATAGAAAACGGACGGTTGATTTTCAACCAATACGCCATGAAGGTCGACACACACCCCTTCCCCGCCGTAAACATGGTGGAGTATACTTACCACGGAGGATGCCAGCCGGATTCCTCGTGCAAAATCAATATGGTAGATCTTGGATACCACACTGGCAAGGATGGAGATGAGGGCAGCTGCTCTCATAGCAAAGATACAGAGGAAGCCGCTCCACGCGATCGGCTCCGCCAAGACGGCAAACGCTACATCACAGAGGGAGAAGTGAAGAACATAAGATATCAGCAACCTCTCTCTGATCACCTCCTCAACAAGTATGTGAGTCAGTGCGACCAACGCCGATGGTCCAGCGATGATGATGAAAGAAATCGTCTGGCTAGAGAAGCCAGAAGACATCGTCGGCATAATCGCGATGAGGAGGAGCACGAGCGTTGTGCCAAGGGAAAGGCAAGGGAGCGAGACGACGAGGACGAGCACCGGGATTGTCCTTTCTTCAGCACTCGCTGGGATTCAGGAATGAGCCGATTGCCAACAATCGGCAATTGCCCGAATGCAACCGAAAGAAGAAGGAGGCAGCCAACGTGTCCGTGTTCGAGCGTTTAGGACCTCTCCCGCCACGAGAGCAAACGAGCTGAGTCCCCTCGGTTGAGAGATCTCGAAGATTCGGAAGACGAGGGAGAAGAAGAAGACAGGTATCACCGGCCAAGGTGGTGCCCCGATGGACTCAGCCGTTCCCGAAAACGCAGGGTTCAACGATTGCGCGGCCCGGAAGAAGCCGAGAGGTTATACTTGCATACATTGAGGAAGGCAATGCCCGATCCGGCTGCGAAGGTTCAGCGAACCCTGGATGAAGAGGGTCGTCCACGGAAAATGGAGTGGCGCCCCAAGCAAAGGAAAGCCGATGATGAAACATCGGCTGGCACAAACATGGTGCTCGTTCTTCCGACGAAGCTCAGCGCTCCAAGATTACACGATGCACCCAAGGTGGGCGATAGCAAGCGCACCAACATGATGAAGTCAGAGATTGGGTTGGTTTTGTCTACCGGCCTGAACGAGTAGCAAGAGCACGTCAATGAGCAAACGTGGCGAGGCTGGTCCTTGTGATCGGCCCCAAAAGATTTGTGAGGGGAACTTACAAAACCTTCACCGAGCAAGCAACGTGCAGGCCGATTCCAGCAATCGGCCAAAAAATCATCCTCACCATCCATTTTGCCTGGGTTCAACGTGTTATCCAACAGAGCCGATACCATCAATTCTCTTGACAGAATCGGCTCGGGGGGGCACCCAGGTGGATAAAACACGAGGATATGCAATGGAAGCGACTCATCCTTTGGTGATGGGTATTGGAGTATGGGGGCCGATGCACCAGTCGGCCGTAAAAAAAAAAAATCGGAGAATTCTGAAAATTTTCGAGCACAGCCGATGCAGCAGACATCGACTCAAGAGGAATAACTGTTACAATCAGAGGGTCAATGGAGCACGAAGGGAGATTTTAATGGAAGAACTCCGCAATGGAGTAGTTTAAGGGCTCAGATCCTCTCTTCAAGAACAGTGCCAAGAGCAGTCTGGACGTGCAGATCAGGTCAAGGATGGATTGCATGAGATCCACCAAAGGAAAGGAGCCGATCTAGCCGGCAAGGTGCAGGAAGAACTGAAGAAGCTCGGGGGGCAGCTCACCTTGAAGGCTCTCTGCTCTGGCTCTGCATAAGGAGCTCCCTCAGACATAATCAAGCCCAGGTCCATACAACTAATTTGCGTATCCTCGTCTCTGTTTTGCCTTGGCCGAGACTCGGGGGGCAACAGGCCTGGTAGATGCTCTATTGAGGAACCGATTGGGGTACCATCGGCTGATCTTCGTTGCAACCTTCTTCACAAAATAATGAGCGCTCGCTAAAAAGGATCGCTGAAACCGGTGGGAGAAATTTAAGGGCTCTCTTGGAAACCCCACAGTATCTACCGGAAAGAGAATCATCAGTTGAAGAATGGAAGGGTAAATGTCGAAGGACTGATGCGTTGCTATCGGCTCGTTACGCATTGGCAAAGGGGACGAATCGGCAAGATCAGTATGAGAGGAAATCGGCTAAGATAAGCTAAAAGGAATCGGCAAAATCAGATTGGGGAAAGTTCTTCATTGATAGATTTCTTACATAAGGAGCTGAGTGCTCTCAAAAGGAAGTACTAGGGGATACATGGTCCCATCTACTGCTACTGGTCCTATGCTAGATGTCCTATCTACGGGCCGTCGCTGCCCTCGCCGTCGCCATCGTTGCCGCTGTCGGCGCTACTCCCGGCAGGCTCGTCGTCGCTCCAATGGCCGCCGACCGGGCCCTCATTGTCCTCGTCTTCTTCGTCAGCATCGCCATCGTCACTGTCGAAGTCGCTGAGGTTTCCCGGCCAAGGGCGAACCGCTTGGCCGGAGGCTCGTCGGAGGAGGTGTCGTCCTCCTCCTCCTCTTCTTCCTCCTCCTCCTCCTCGGGAGGGGGAAGTCACGGGAGAGCGATCGTCGTCGCTCTCCTCCTCCGTTGTCCCATCGACGAGGAAGCGGAGGTCGCTTTCCCCGTCGGTCAAGGATTTGTCGTCCTCTGACCAAAGGGAGAAGTCATGGCTAGACTCCTCCCCGGCCGCAATGGCGCGGCGGATGTTGGCTGCGTGGACCTCCGCCGGGTTCGGCTCCGGCGTCGGCTCGCGAGACGAAGAGGACTGGGTGGAAAGATCCGATGAAGCAGAGGAGGGAGAGGACATGGTGGCGCAGGAGGGCTTTGGAGTGCTAATGCGAAGAAGATACAGGAACAAACTGTGCGGAGCGATTAAATAAAAGGGGATATAGTGGAAGTTTAATGCCACAGCAGTTTCCGAGGAAGTGGTGCCTAAAAAAAAAAACTGCCAGGTCACGCGGAGAAGTTGAGAAGGCAGGGCATCATGATGACGGATATCGCAACGGTTCTCGCCACGACATGACCCGACGAAAGAAGAACATAATGATTTTGGAAATGTCATTTCCAAAACCAGGGGGGCATGTGTTATCACCAGAATTTGACCGAGTCAGAGGTGGGCCGCGATCAAGATGGACTTGAAGATGTATACATGGAAGAAATACGTGAATCGGCCTTTTATACCAAGTTGGGCTTGTTTGCCCACGTATCTGTAACATATTAGATCGCATCTTAGTTTAGAAGTTAGAGTTTATCTCGTGCACGGTTTGGTGCACGCCCACATTAGAAAGTCCGCTGGACTATAAATATGTATCTAGGGTTTATGGAATAGACAACAACCAACGTTCAACCACAAACAAATCTCGGCGCATCGCCAACTCCTTCGTCTCGAGGGTTTCTACCGGTAAGCACCATGCTGCCTAGATCGCATCTTGCGATCTAGGCAGCACAAGCCTGCCTACGTTGTTCATGCGTTGCTCGTACTGAAGCCTTTTTGATGGCGAGCAACGTAGCTATCTTAGACATGTTAGGGTTAGCATTGTTCTTCATAGTACATGCTTTCGTAGTGCAACCCTTGCATGTCTAGCCGCCCCTACACCTATCTTAGGTGTAGGGCGGCACCCGCTTGATCATAGTTTAGTAGATCTGATCCGTTACGGTTGCTCCTTGTTTCATCAAGGATTAGTTTAACATCCGCAATAGTTAGGCCTTACAAAGGGTTGGAGGATCCAGCGGCGTGTAGGGTGGCGTTTGCTAGCCCTAGAAAGGATGTTCCGGGGATCAACCTCGTGTTGGTTTTTAGGCCCTGTCTAGGATCGGCTTACGGTCACCGTGCGCGAGCGCGAGGCCCAATCGTGAGTAGGATGATCCGATTATGCGGTGAAAACCCTAAATCGTCGTAGATCTAATCAGCTTTATCTTGATCAGCAGGACCACCATATATTCGGACACCTCGTCCGGATCATGGGTGGATCGGCTCCTTGAGCCGATTCACGGGATAACCCGAGAGCCGATCGAGGCTCGTATTTAATGTTTACGTGTGTGCCCCGCAGAAACTAAGCGAGGCATCATCCACACCTTCCTGACCAGGTATAGGTCAGGTGGCACGCCCTTGCAGTTGGCATCGGCGCGTGCGACCAGGAGGCTTTGCGGGCCGTCGCTCTGAGGGACTGGGGCCAGCCGCAGCCCTAGTTGTTCCCGGCTCTACGGTGTTGCCCGTCTCTGCCCACCAGGGGGTTTCTGACGTCAACACGTGGACAGCGGTATCACCAAGAAGATGCGCATTGGGTCAAAGGTGTCTATGTTGGCGTGCTAGAGCCCATGGCGCCTCCGCTGCTGCGCAGCAGCGTCAGGATTAAGGGACCTTAGACCTACACCTCCGTCCTGTGTCATGCACCGCGTCACCGAGCGCAACATCATAGAGACGCCGACGCTTGAGCCAGGCATCTTCGCCTCGCTGATGCCGTGGTAGTCTGGCCGTGACATCAAGGAGCAGATGCGGCGGTCACGCGCGCAATGCGAACACATTCGCGCTGGTCCGGGACAACGCGTCCGCGCCACGGGGTCCTTGGATTGGATGGCGGGGGACGGATTCTAGTGGCCACCAGCGCGGCCAAGGTGGAAGAGCACCACAAACCCGCACGCCCTCGAAGCTCCTCGTCCTGCTGCACATTTCCTTCATTCTGCTGCTGCGGCGTGTCGTCCTCGCAGCTATCCTCCCTCTAGAGAGCGGGGACGTGGTGCTCGCATGAAGGGGCGCTGCACAACCTGTGCACGTCGCGCCTGGCGTGGGCCGGCGCCACATTCTCATCGTCGTACTTGGAGTGGCGCGCGCATCGGCCTCGGCGCGGGGACTTCTTCGCGCGCTTCTCCGTGGACGTGGTGGCGATGGCGCTGGCCGCAGGGAGGAAGCTGGAAGCAGTCCGTGATGAAGCTCGACAGGCGCCGCGACGCTACGCTGCCATCGACGGAGCCCAGGCGGGCGGAGAGCGCGGTGAGCCGGTCGGACGACGGGATCCTGTCGAGCGCATCGGAGAAGGCGTCATCCTTGCTGCGGCCAACGTTGTCGTCGCTGCTCGTCGCGTCGGTGCTGGCAACGTGCCCATGCTAACGCGTACCTTAATGTTATAGAAGGCAGAAATAGATTACAAACATGCCACGCGAACACTAAGGTCAAGTCTCAAGAACACACTACTCTCTCGCGGCATCATCGATTCCTACTCCAAAAGCCATCCTAAGTAACCTACACTCTTCAAGAAGTAACCTACACTCTTCAAGGATGAGATGTGATCACCAGGAACTGATCTAGCAATATAAGGCTCGCTCAATGTGAACCACGTGGAGATTGCCGGGAACAGAGGCCAAACACTTAGGAAGGAACCAAAGGAAACAACAATCATTACTTGGTCTGCGAATAAAAAAGCCCGTATAAGAAGTTCATGAGCGAAATAAAAGCAAGGCAGTGCGCGAGCGCCACAGAGGAGCACCCAATTTGGGTGTAAAAAAAGAGTTAATCAGAATTTTACTTACACTTGTTTGTGTAAATTTTATATGACTTACAGCCTATTACACTTGTATTTACATGATTTGGAACATGTAAAATTAGGCAAACAAGGCTGTAATTTTACTTTTCAAATCATGCAGACGGGCATCTTTCTGTTGTTCTTCTTTACAATTTCACTATCTTGAAAGTTAAAGTCCATTGCATCTATATTTACTTGATCTAGGACATGTAATTTTGGTTAAAAAACATTGTAATTTTGGTCTTTAAATCATGATTTATGGATTTTTTTTTCTGTTTTTGATTAGTTTGCATGTTGCTAATTATAGGCAGTTAGCGCACATATAAAGCTCAATAATGATCCTTTATATGGGATTGAGTGATTTTTTTGTCGATGCCATCGTCTTATAATTGGAAGAAAAGTTGACTTAGGACAAATTAAAAATCAGTTGACCGACAAATAGACACACCCTTAGATATTGTACTAGCAAAAGTGCCCGTGCGTTGCACCGGAATAACGTAAAACTCAATCGCTCCAATGAAACAAACACTTCTCGTCCGTCCGTGTCACCATGGAGAAAGTTGCTCATGTTTTCTCCTATTCATGACGAATATGCGACGACCTAAATTTTGCCTATAGTGGACCCAACCAGAGCTTCAACCATTTTACCACTGGAAATACTTCTTTTAGGAGACAAGTCTAGTCACGAAAATTTGACACAAACTTGACCTGACCGAAGCGTGCTCGGCGAGTTGTGCGTACCGTCACTTCTCCGCCTGCAGGTCGCGCTGCTCTTGAAGGTGTTCTTGTCCGGGTACGGAGGCACGAAGTGGCCGCAGAAGCCTCTCCCACGTGACGTCTCTGCCCGAACGTAACATCTAGTCATCCAGACTGCATTTTCATTTATGTCGAGCTATGCTAATTTGTGCATCTAATTGATATTTTTTGTTTGAAAAGAAAATAGCAGTGGGCACCGATATTATTTTTTTTCGGAAATTCCAGAAATAGCAGTCATGAAACCGCTTGAGGTGTGACGAACAAATTTATATTTTTCTTCAGAATTAATAAAAATCTTTAAATTTAAGCAGATTATATAAATATTGTATATTTCGTCCGGTATAAAGTTTTCTCTATGGAAACCGAAATAACTATCTTTTTGCTTCGATCCCATCACTTTGTGTGTTGTACTGAACCGTGGGAGAAGAGAAGAATTGGATTTGGCGTGTTCTTTTTGCTTGGATTCCATCGCTTCGCCCCAACACATGGCTCCTCGCTTATTTTAGGCGGGGGCGCATGATTGCCACTGGCCCCGTCGCACACATGGCTCCTCGTTTTCTCTCATCAATTAGTTGGCTCTAGCTTTCCTTCCTTTGTCACGAGTCTTTCCGTCCCTGCTGGTTGCAGCTG
The DNA here is from genome assembly GCF_022539505.1 of Lolium rigidum. NCBI lineage: Eukaryota > Viridiplantae > Streptophyta > Magnoliopsida > Poales > Poaceae > Lolium > Lolium rigidum. Next base: position 236,956,693 of record NC_061513.1, read on the forward strand.
CTGCTCCGCCATATCTCACTCGCCGTCTTCGCTCGCATGATAGACACCACCCCCGACGAGATAATTCCTTGCTGATTATGGTGCTCCTTCCGTTTTGCTTGGTGGCTTGTTGATAGCTAGAAAACTTAGGTATATAAACTGGTCAAAATACATCTAGGGAACCGAGGTGGGATTAAGGCATCCGTTTTTACCCAGCTCACAAGAGGTTACGATGTCATGACTGGCGCATAAGTGAAATTTGGAAATTTTACTCATGGCCCAGCACTTTAGCTACGCGGCCCATAATGGCGCTAGCGGGGATTGTTTGGAAGGACACAATTGATGATTTTCTAGTTAACTTGTTGATACTCAATGCTGGGCCACGCTTCCACCGTTGCGCTGGGCTCTATTTTGCAGCGCGTGCTCGTGTGATAAAAGTGCTTCTCCGTCGGGCGCGCTATTATGCAGCGTGCAGCGCAGCGCAGCGCGAATGACTATTTCGATCGTTTTTTGTTCGAAATAGATCAAACAAAACACGAAAAACTAACTAAAAATATGAAATATATTAAAAGTTCAACGGTACAGCGACATTTATTTGAAACTACCCTAATCTACTCCGAGTCCCAGTCTAAGTTCGACGAGTGGGTGGTGTTGGACACCGGAGTGGACATCCACTCGAAGGAGGAGGAGGAGAGGACGATCGTCGACGGCCCGGCGCCGTTTTTCTTCTCCTCCGCCTTCCTCGCCGCCTTCTCCGCCCTCTGCGCCTTCCTCACCGCCAACGCCGCCCGACGCTTCTCGCGGTCCACCTTCTTCTTCTTCGCCGCCGCCGCCTTCGCCTCCTCCTTCTACGCGTAGAACGCCTCCATCGCGGCGACGTCCTTCGGGAAGTGCCGCGCCCACTCGAGGCGGAGGCGCTCGTCGCGCTCTGCGATGAGGAGCCGCTGCTCGAGCTCGCGTTGGTGGCGCTGCTGCTCGCGCGTGACGGCCGGCGGCGGCGGCGCGAGTGCCTTCGCCTGCTGCTGGATCCACACATCATCGAATTTCATTGCGCGGCGGGAGCGGCCGAGGCGCCATGCGACGGCGTCATAGGCGCGCCGCCTCGTGCACCGTGTCGAAGGTGCCGAGGTGGATGTGCTCCTCGCCGGAGCGAATCTCGGCGTCGAAGCGTTCGCTTGGCCGCGCGCAAACGCCGCGGCAGCCGGAGGCTGAGCGACGGCGGGGAGGCATCTTGTCGTTGGAGGCGGAGCGACACGCGGGGCGGCGAAGTTTCCGGACGGTTGGCAGGCGCGCGTGCCATTTATAGCGCGCGCGGCAGCCGAAGCGGCAAGTTTTTCGCGCGGGATAGCTCAAAAACGCGCGCGGGGTAAAAATTTAGCGCGCGCCGCTTTTTCGCGCGTCTGTTGGAGGTTCGCGGGCGCTCCCGCACCAAACTGGGGTTTTTTTTATAGTTTTGGCGCAGATGTTCTTACTCCATGGTTTGATTTCTCGTGAATGTCGCACATGTGGCCCGACCCATGGCAGCGATTTTTGTATGATGAGTGGCTGGCCTGCGTGTAGTGCGGTTTGGCAAGTTCTGTTTCTTCTCCAAATCCTCTGCCAAGTCTCTCAGCCTCACCCGAAAATATCAAAATTTGATATACCAATTGCTGCATCAAATCAAGGGATACTGTAATTTAAGGACTAAATTCACCATCCATCCCATTCTCTTCAGATGGATTTTGAGCACTGAGGTGATGAGTTTGGGATTGGGCAAAAGAATGTCCTTGCTCGCCCGTCGAAGGCAAGCTCGTATTTTTCTATCGCGGTTTAGTTCAATTGTAGATCGCGACCTTCGTCCTCTGTGGGCGAACCATGAAGCAGATGATGAATATGGGGGCGTACTCGCTGTGGAGCTCCGGACTTCACCTGGCTGCGGTCGGGCGGCGCGTCTGGCTACAAGGGCCGGCGCCAGGAGCCTCGCATGTTGCGCGCGTTTTCAACCTCCGGCCACAAGGGGCGGCGTTGGGAGCCTCGTACGCGTCTGCACCCGGAGCGCTACAGAGCGCTTTGCCTTCGGCAGAGCTGACTTGTAGGTGTAGCCCACGCTCAGAGCACTCGCGGAGAGGATGGAGAATCGAGAATATAACATCCGAACCGGTACGGTGGCCATTGTGCAGTAATATGGACTTCGGTGGGAGGGTAAATCCGTCCAATAAAAAGTTGGACGAAAATTTTGGCAGAAACCTTAGCTCTTTTATTATTAGGTATAGATATAGATATAAAATTCTGTAGATACACTGCTAGGATATACAATGTACTGAGTGCACTAAGCCACTAGCTCGGGGGGGGGAAGACCCACGTTAGGTCCTTTGCGTCAAATGCCCTGAGGGTTGTGTTGTAATAATGACTAGTCCTTGAAGCGCCTACTGATTGGGATCTCATATTGAACACATCATCTGTGTCAACAAAGTAAAGAACATCCTTTTGTATCTCCCTATTGCAAGCTGCGACAGATTTGCAGAACCGTCTACTGATGAAAAGTGCCTGGCCACCTAGCCCGCCACTCAAAGGCACCCATGTAGATGCCCTGATGTCAGCCTCAAAAACCTCTACCTTGTAAGTAAACTCAAAACCCCCATTGGCCGGCCATAACACTTGCCGCCTCACCATCAGCAGCTTTCCACAAGACTCAATCAAGTACCACATTGTCTTGATTTCAGCATACGTGACCTCATGCGGGCACTCTTCGAGTTTCATATATTGGGTTGCTTCAGGAATCATGTCCGCTTTGGTCATCTTCGTCAATTCATATGGGTGTTCATCACCGATCTCGTCGTCATCTTGATCGTCGTCGTCGTCGTCGTCGTTGTCATCATCGTCGTCGTCGTCGTCGCTATCATCGTTGTCATCATCGTTGATGTCATCATCATCGTCGCTATCATCGTCGTCATCATCGTCGTTGTCATCATCATCGTCGCTATCATCATCGTCATCATCGTCGTTGTCATCATCATCGTCATCGTCTTCCTCTTCCTCGTTGCTCCACACAACAAAATCTTTCCCGATGACACACTTTCCACCCATAACCGTGGGTACACCATTACCATCGGAGGCGATATCAAGGAAGACGAGATCCTCGGCTTGTGTGATCCCGTATAGCCTGTCTCCCGAAAACACGACATCAATGATATAGCTGAGGCGAGTTGCATAGGACTTGGGCAACCACACACCCTTCCCAAGTTGGGTTAAGATGATGGGGCAACTACGGTGGTTGGTCATGATAGCGATGACGTCATCCGGGGTCGACCGTAGAAGCACCTTACGGATCCTGAAAAGATCAGAAACATGGCCGATGGCAGCGTCCAACTCGGGGAGAGACAATGTGGTGCAAGAAAACTCATCGTGCAAGTAGTATGTGTGTCCGTTCTCGGCGTCCGCGCAGTCGACGGCGATCTAGCAGTCGGTAGAGCCAACACACCTCGTGTTCTCGAGGAAGGATAAAATTAAACGGTTGTGGTACGCAGAGCCAGCGCAGCTTGCAGAGTGTTGGGGAACGAGACGAGGAGGCGCAGAACACGGTCGGAAGGGTTCAAGAACCCCCCAATCGGAAGCATGATCCATGGCAGCTGCCGTGGAGGGGGACGTGCGGCCGAGCGCCAAGAACGGCACACGGACTGGAAGGCAGCGGCGTCGACGGGGAAAAAGAAGCGGGCGGAGATCAGGGCTAGAATGTCCTCTGGTAGTTCAGACCACGGCGGCGCCATTGATTAATGCGACGGCACTTCACGCAGGCGGGTACGTGAGCTGTGCGCCGCTTGCCGTAGATCAGAGCGCACGGGAATAGGAGCCTTGCTCCGGTGCTCCCCCCTAAACGGGAAGTTAAAGGGTAATAGTTGGTTCTTTTTTCTGTGTTGTGTCTGTCGAAACCTAATATTTAGCTTATGTATACCCGTCTGTATTGATACGGTATATGTACCTCACGTAAGAAAACAAAAGAGGTCACGTTGATCAGTTAACGATCTCATTCGTCTAAGTACAGCCCCACGTCGTACAAAAACGAGATACAACACAACATGGACTATACGGACACGTACAAGGTTATATGGACGGTGGACCTACACTGAAATTACGATCGTGTCCCCGCTTACAAATAGGTATGGAAAGATTTTCACCGTTATTGTGTTTAACGCACCTAAAAAGAATTTAGGGGAGGAGCACCGGAGTAGAAGTGCGGGAATAGACGAGTCGCCGTCGGGGATTCGCTAGGCGTTTGGCCAAGAGAAACATGCACGTACAAAGATCGATTGTTTGGTGCTGCGTTTCTGATCCTCTGTTGCACTATATAATACTCCGAACACAGGTACAAACCTTGATTAGTCTGCAGCCATTAGATTTAGTAGCAGACCCGCCCTTATTCCACCTGATCGACGTGGTGAGTCGGGACTCCTCTCCCAACACCAAAAAGAACTACGTCTTGGATCGTAGATTCCTAATCTCCTGCTCGACGAAAGAAAAGAAGAAGCCGATCCAGCTTTTGTGTTCATGGTGATTGCCGACTATTACGTTGCCTCCTTCGTCAACTCCGCGCAGGTCCCCGCTGGAGCGTTGGCGACGTGTACTTCCTCGGCTTCCGAGTTCAAAACGACAGTTCAGATTCTCGATATCGCGTACACAGATTGTGGCACTAGTAGAAAAAAGGGCTTTGGTTTTTTGCCCCAAAGAGCTTTTGCATCGAATTTGGCACGAACGGTTGCTAAAAGGTTGGCGTCAGCCGCGAACCCTTACGAACCGGTGCAAAAGGTTTTTCTCTTCCCCACGCACCTCCACACACACACACACACCCACCCACCCCCCCCCCCCCCCCGTGGATCGCCTTTTTTAACACTGTAAAATAGAAATGAAAATGATAGAAAATTCAAAAAATAAAATCTTTTGATATTCCTGTATGTTACGCAACCTACTATTAGGGAAAATTAACAAATTTGAATTTCAATTTTTTTTGCAACAAAAGTTTGAAAAATGGTAAAACCGCATTAACTTTTGCATACGACGTCGGGAAAAAACGTATAATATATCAAAATCATCGTGGGAAAAAGTTACATCCGAATACACCCGGGTTTACCCGGTTAGCCAATTTTTAGATTCTCAAAATTCCAAATTAAATTATGAAAGCAGGAAGATTTTAGTTTTTCCTAGAAATTTAGAAATTTATATTTTTCATTTTTTAAAATTAAAATTAATAATTGCATCCTGCATAAAGATTGCTATTACTTTTTGCAAATTATAAGATTTTCAAATTTTCAGCTTTTAGGTTTGGCAAAAAAAATTAAAAATTGAAAATAATTAAAAATAATATAAAGTATAAAGTTCATGTTTATTTATTTATTCAAGATTATTATTATATCATTACTTTTGTTTATTAAAAGAATTATTTGAAATTCGAACAATAAAGAAATATGACATCGACCGATATGTTAATAGGATTGATATGACACTACTAACACATACATGCGCGCGAAGCACTTGGATGCGGGATGGAAAGGAACGAGAAAGTTAAGCGTGCTAGTGCTAGAGTAGTGGGAGGATGGGTAACCGAGCGGGAAGTCTGAGCACGAGTAAGTAATTAGACTAGAGATAAGAGTAGTTAGAGACTAAACTTGTGAAATAACTAAAATATTAGAAATTCTGAAGAAAAGAAGAAAAAAAAAGGGAGTGAAAAAAATTCAAAATTTTTTTACGATAGCGGGGTTCTACCGCGGCAGCGTTTTGGGGCGTTTTCCTGCCGCGGCAGGTGCAAAAGGCCCCCCCTTTTGCACCAGTTCAGTTACGAACCGGTGCTAAAGGTCCTCTCGTTCGGGCGCCCGACAGCCGCCACGTGGTGACCCCTTTAGCACCGGTTCGCAACTGAACTGGTGCAAAAGGGGGGGCCTTTTGCACCGGATGCTTTGCACCGGTTGGGCATCCGGTGCATATGGCCCTTACCAACCGGTGCAAAAGCACCATTTTCTACTAGTGTGGCGAACCTGCAGCCATACGCGGTGTGCTGCCGTCCAATGCTTTCTAGGAGAGGCGACTTGGAGGGGGGAAGGAGAGGAACGTGTAGGGTTGCGTACCAGTTGGAGCGGATGAGGTCCCTCCAGCTGGGGTTGGAGAGGTTGCGTCGCCCCGTGGCGTGGAACTCCAAGGCCGGCGGCATGCCGCCGCCTCCGCTGCTCCCCATCCTTGGGCGGAGTGGCGGTTCGCTGGCGGGGAAGGAAAGCGGGATGGGGAAGGAGGATGAGTTTCACGCGGCGTTTTCTTGTTGTTGTCTTTTTCCGCCTCCTGGTCACGCGCTTACGCGCCGCCACACTCTTACGTCGACGCGCCAGCCACTGGTCATTTTTTTTACCGCAGATTTCTTGTCTATTTACATGCTGACGAAGCGTGCCGTGAGGGACGATCTCCGTCCACCGACGGAGGCGATGCATTTGGGACGCATAAATAATCTGCGCGTCCGTTTGCGTCGCTGACGGACGCGAAAATAGCCGTTTTTGTTCGCGCATGTGTTTGCGCGGCCGGATAAGGCGTATTTGCACCCGGTAGCCTATGCTCCCTATTTTTGAAACGACTTCAAAACACAGTTTAAAATGTCGAAAAATTCGAACCAGAAATTGACTCATACATGTCGCCATTCTATGTGCTCATAAAGTCGTTTTGCGGAAAACCGTATATGTGTCATGTGCAAAAAGACAAAAATTTGGGCTAAAATAAGCTTTTAACGATATATTGTCGACATATACACATCAAATTTTGTTTCACATTTTTTGATATTCTAAAATGTCTAGGTAGTAGGAGCATATGCTCCCAAGTTCAAAAGTGAATTTCTGGTGCCTGCTTAGTTACTTAGTTGAGGAGGGTGCTATCGCGAGCTAGAGATGGGAGTCGACACCACCGCTTGATAACATTGTGCTGTGTTTTCGGTTGGTGATCCTGAGTTCCCGACTCAATAATTCGGTAGTGTCCCTTGGAGATGATGGTAGCTTAAATAAGTTTCGGGGATTGAAGAAGAGAAGATGTGGAACTTACGAATAACACAAGGGTATTGGGGACAATGATTATGGAGATATTTGAACAGGTTAGCAATGAGAATGGATAAATTTGAACATGGTGTAGTTTGGTTCAACTAAGAACAATTAAAGAAAAAGTGCAAATGTATTTATGCGTGCAAAGCACGTGCAACTTACTAGTATATATATACACACACATTTCAAGGGTATGGTAGAAATTTCAGGGGGGGAAATATGTTGTATTTTAAGCTATAAAAAAAGACAATTGATTCACTACTTGATCACTACTACTACCTTCGTTTTAAAATAAGTGCCTCAATTTTTTCTTGATATAGATATATCCATAACTAAGATGTGTCAATCCATAATTCTTGATAAAGATTTATCTACTCTTCATGTTCATGGCCTGCCTTGTCGTCCTCCTCACTTCTCCTGCACTCGAGGTAGTATGCCGTGAAGACGACGACGGTAAGCACGTCCACGGCGTTCAGCGCCAAGTCGCAAATGCTAGTGTAGACAATTCTGCCCACGGCGCTCGTCGGGGACCACATTACGCCGAGAGCGACCACCGGCTTTCTGGCTGCGCTGTCTAGCGCCCACGTCGCGGCGGCGCACAGGGCGGCCTGCGTCTTCTTCGCGCGCACGAGCCGCCACGCGCGCCCCACCGCGCTCTGGCCTCGCCGCCCGGGCTCCGCCGCCGCCACCACGCTGGCCACCGCGCACACGACCTGTAAGTACCGCCGGGAGATCAGCACCACGAGCTGGAGAAGCAGCACCTGCGCAGATCCGGGCACGGGCGGCGCCAGCAGAGAGAGCGGAGAGAGAAGCACCAGGAACGCGGTGACAGCCACGAAGAACGCCGGTTTCATGACCCAGTTCGAGACGAGGAAGGCAGTCACCATGGAGCCGCCCAGCACCTCGCCATCCATGACCTTGGCCAGGCAGGATGCCAGCGTCGGGCGCTCGCCGGAGCACGACGTGACTGTGGCTGAGACGACGGCGATCTTGACTGCAGACGGGAAGGTCGCGCGGGCGATGTTGGCAAGCTCGAGCCAGAGCGACGGTTGGTCGTCACTCGTGAGGGACACGAGGAGGAAGATCGCCGCGTTGCTGGCGGTGGATAACGCGGAGAGCAGCGCGAAGAGGTGGAAGCTGCACGCAGGGAGGAGGGCGGCGTTCTTCAGGAAGGTGCAGAGTCCCCGTGCCGGTGCTGGTTCGCCTCGGGCGTGCGCGGTGTCCGCCATGGCCTCCCACAATCGAAGAACGTCACGCAGTGGCGAAATCACGTATTTTTGTCCTTGAAATCCGTAATGACTAATGAGATCGGGTGATATCATATCGTGTCGCAAGTTTCCTACATATACTCGTCCATTCCAAAATATGAACCAAATTACCGGTACTAAAACTCGTATTAACTCTTGGCCGAATAGGAAAGATTCACGGTCTGTTTGTTTGGGCTGCAGCTTTTGAAGCTGTGAAAAAGCAGTTGTGGGAAGCAGCTGTTGGAAGCAGAGATTTGATGTTTGACAGAAGTGCTTTTTATGGCTGTTGCTGTTGGTTTTAGAGGTGAATTGTCTGGAATGCCCTTGAGCGTTGAAAATGTTATAAATACTGATTTGAAACGAATTAGCTATTTCTGATTGTTTTATTACATAATTACCATGTATAAGAACCGAGTTACATCAATTGCCTTTGTTGCTGAAATAATTGTAAACGCGCTTTTTACTGCAATAATTTTGGCTTTTGGCTTATAAGTAAAACAAAAAATTGAGTTTTTGTAATAACAATTGTAAACAATATTACAAGCCATCTCCACATTATATCAAACATATAGCATCATATAGCAATAATGAAATGACAAGAAAAAAACAACATTACAACATTTCTCAATTTTCTGCCCACCAAAGAATGCACACGTATGAATCAACATTTGTCAATACTACACCTCAAAATCTGCATCAAATCCATCTCAAAATCTGCATCAAATCCACCTAAAATCTGCATCAAATCTGGGGGAACCGGCTGGGGAGCAGCGACACCGGCATTGGGCGGACCTCCAGCGTACTCGTCCTCCGCGGAGCGCCATGGCGAGGTTGACGGGCGGCCGACGAGGACGAGCTCCACCCGCAGAGAGGAGAGGACAACGAGATCCAGCGGTTGGTGCAGATCAGGGGGAGCTCCAGCGCAGAGGAGAGCAGATCCACGGCAGCAAGGGAAGCACGTCGCCGGGGAAGCTCATGGGGACGGCGGCGGAGGTCGGGAACGGCGACGGCGGCCGGGTGGGGAAACCCTAACCCTACCCTGTTCTCCGGTGGGCGACGTGAACAACGGAGATCAGCCGGGACGGGGAACGGAGCAGGGGAGGAGCGGTGGGGAACGGCGGGTGGCGTCGGGGAACGGTGGCGGCGGCGGCGAACCCTAACCATGGCACGGATGGGACACGGGAGAGAAGGGGGAAATGGAAACAGGGACGGTCGGGGTGCTCGTTTGCACAGGTTCCTTCGGGTATATACATAATGGCAATTTCTTTGTAAATAGTCTGAAATAGCGAGTGTATTTCCGCCCGATCTAACTCAGGAAGCAGGCGAAAGCCGCGGAAGCACCCCTCAGCTTTCCATCGCGGGCGCTCTTCCAGTTCATTTTCGAACCGCGCTTCTCACCAGCGCTTTTCAGTTTTTGGGTGTTTGTTTGGGCTTCCGCTTTTTGACCCCAAAAGCAGAAGCAGAAGCCCAAACAAACAGGGCCTCGGTGCAAAACGGGAAGTGGTGCGACAAAATTACACCGAATCAAAAGCATGCAACTTATGAAGATCTTTTTAGTTGGCCAAAAAAAACTAGAAAATGGGAGAAGGTCGAGGACTCGAGGTTACCCGAGCAAGATTTCAAGACCGTGTTTGCTAGTTTGCGGCGATTTTGTGGCTTGCGGCGGCATGCCGTGGGAAGCATGCTCCATCATAAATGGTACCACGATGTAGATTTTGTTTGATAGCTTATGAAGATTTGTCCTACGGAGAACCAGAGATATATGTTCCCTATTTGTTAACATGGCTTGCAGCCCATAAAGCAAGTTGCACAAGTGCCCGGTCTCTTTTAGCCGCCACCTAAACCTTGGCCTCATCCACAGATCATCCCCCCCCCCCCCGCCTTCCTTTCGTGGCCGGTCTTGCTGCCGTCGGGATGGCTAGGGAATCTGATATATGTGTGGAATTTTTAATAAAAATAGGGTTTTCAATAGATTAGGATAGGGGTTTAGTAGTTGTCTTCGGCCTCCGTCTCAATGGAGATGGCATCGTCTACAATAAATGTTCTTCGGGTCTTCATTCAACGAGAAGAACTTGTTCGTGGCTTAACAGTGGTGTTGGAGGATTACAATTTTTCAGGTATGGACCTTCAGATTTTCCTTGGGCAGATTAATTTTGAATCTTTTGTCATGGTTGCCGCGAGAAGATTATCCTCGCAATATTTGTCTCAGCTACTACGTCATCGATAATGGCTATTCGTGCTCTCAACTCTCCAGCTACGTCGACCAGGTTATTCATTGTTTCTACCTTTGTTTCTACCTTGCATACTGTTGTTAGTACTCCTGCCAATGTTGATTGACTACTTTAATGAGTACGCCTTGGCATTGTTGTTCAAACTAAAACTATGGGAGAAAGTCTGTTGGTATTTTCAGATCTATGGTTTGGTATCTATTTTTGGTTGACTTCAAAGAAGTACAACATTGTGTCATACAAGAAAACGAAATTTGAACAGTCAATGATTTGCTTGTTTCTTTTAAACTTTATGAGCCCGTGTATATCTATCATGTACCATTTGTTACTATAAATATATGTGGTATTGATTGTCAAAAAAAAACCTTTGAGGTCTAGACTTCCCTACCAAGAGCCGAATTATATACGAAAGTCTGCACGCATTTTGCGAAAAAACATACGCAGGGAAGGCTTTGAAATGTAATATAGGTTATAATATGTGGTATTGATTGTCAAAAAAGAATACCCTTTTTGAGGTCTAGAGTTCCCTACATGAGCCGAACTCTATAGAAAGTCGCACACATTTTGCGAAAAAACATACATAGGGAAGGCTATAAAATGTAATGTGCTGATATGCACATGAAATATTTTGGGCAGGTGATGTATAATTTTGGGCCATGTGATGTAAGAGCATATCCCATAGATGATAAAAAAACATATATAACTAACTTATAGGCCACGAAAGTCCAAAAAAAACAGCTCAAACATGTGCCCTATTCCTATTTGGTATCACAGTTTAAATTTTGCCTCTTGTGCCGCAAATAAAGGGCACCAATGCTAGTGCCCTAAAACGAATACCGTCAGCTGAAACTTCCGCGCCCCACTCCTGAGTGCTGGATCACATGTTGGGTGCTTTACTTTACATCATCCGGAGTGGGTACCCTATATTTTGTGCCAAAAACCCAAAAAGTTATGCCCCATAATGCTTTTGAGGTGCCCTATTTTATAACTAGTACAAATACTCGTGCGTTGCCACGGGAAACAATATAGAATTTTTTACCACATATGTAAAGAAAACACACTGCAAATTCACACGATGAAAAGAGATGGCTAGATAATATTGCAAGAAAAATACTTTGCCTAAAAGATAGATCAATATGAAATGTAATTCTACATCATATGCATGAAGGCAACAACCAATAATTATCTCTGCATGCCTAGATTTCACTTCATTCCTATCTTGCAGCAGACGACTTCAAAAAACAACTTTCATATGCATTTGAAATCAAAGCCGTCTTCCTTTGACTAATTTCGTTTTAAATCCATATACATCTTGACAGTTACATGTTTAGAAAAGACCCTGAAACAAATAAAAATAATATCATGTTTCATACATGACGTAAAGCTTAAAATGAAAGATTGTTTCTAAGTAGCCTAAGGTTGTCTTCAAGACACATGCAAAGTTTCAAATGCAAAAGAGAATGTATCTAAGAGAATGTATGCTTTTTTATTTACATAGACAGAGTAATAGAAACATCCATATTCTTGAGATTTCGATTAGGGGCGCAAATATCTCGTTTTTTCTACCTACCATTTAATTATCCTAATTTATCCATCTGGCCTTACTAAAATGCTTTCAATCAAGATGAAAAACATTATTGTTTACCACAATAGCTTAATAGAATCAACACTGCAGTTCAACACATCGAAACCTAGCCACTACTGGAACCTGCAAAACTGAACTAAATCAGGATGCTAATTCGAGGAAGATCATATTTTTCTCGTTCTTAGAGGAGAAAAGGCCCACATCGACCATCACATCTGCATGCACACATCCTCACAGCTTTTGTACTTTGACCACGGCCCTAGCATATAGATGTACATATGCAAGCAGAAAGAGGGTCAGAATGAAGCAGAATTAAAAAAAAAGGACTTCAGTAGAGCTATAATGTTTTTTTTCCCTTTAATGCTCCAAATTTTTGCACATAACTCAGTAATGTTTATCAGTACAAAATGACCTAATATCTATATCTATCATTCGGTTATAGAAGCTAACTACATAATGCTGTCTGAACTTGATCTCACATTCTTTTCATGATAGAAATAGAAATAAAGACAACTTTAAACATTTTTTGATATAAAACCAAGAGAAAAATTCCAAAGATAATTCATTCATAAATAAAAGGTGTTGGCTAGTATAGCAGTATTGAGCCTTATTACCTGAACTCCCCATAGATGTCTAGCATACACCGGTACCTACTCATGATAATCTGGTTGATACCCGTTGCTAGTTACATGAAAAAAAAACGAAATGATGTGATTAACCTACAGTTGTACCTTATGTGATGATTTAGAAAGAAACACCATATTTGACTCACCCCGTTGTTGATCTGCTAGTGCTAGCCCTATCCTCCCTCCACGCGAGCACGTGTCATCAGCTCCTCCGACCAATTCGCCCTCCTTGGATCCTAGGACGGCAAGATCCGGTGATGTCGTGGCCCGTGGCCATCAGTGGGGTCAGGGCCATGTCATCGTCTCCCTGGACGCCTCAATGGTGCATCGACTGATCTCCTCCTCGCCGACCTCCTCGAGGAAGCCAGAGGAGGAACTGGCGCCGGAGGAGGAAGTGACACAGGATCGCGAGCTAAAGAGCACCCCAACCGATACTTCTGATCATAAAGACAACTCAAGTAACAATCATGATTACCAGAAGATCACCATTTCAGGATTTGAGTTCCTCGGAGAGGATTGCCCATCTGGCTATCGTAAAAATTGAGATGTTACAAAAGTATCAGTGTCCAATTAATTAATTGGAAGCATATGTCTCTCATGGTTACGAGCCCAGTTAAATTCTGAAACATTACAATGCACAGCCCAGAGTTATTCCGTTCACATGAATCAAAAACAGTATTGGACCATGTCCTTAGCAATTATAAAAGCCTCAATAGTCAAAGCTGCACAATGGTCACACAGAACAACAAATACACCACAGATGCATTAAATCAAATACTTGAAGAGCAATCAACTTCACCTTATTAGAATGTCTGGAGCGGGGTGTGGATGTATCCCGTGTCGGCGGCCTACCTGAGCACGATACAACCCACGCATGGATGCTCCCTTACAAGTATCTAGAGCTTGAATTCAATCTTCGTTCTAGGATCCACAAATATGCAGATCGAGAAGAATTTGAGGGCCACGAGTACTACCTGTAGAACTTGAAGGGGACGACAATGACGAGGCAGAGCGTCAGTTTGAAGTTAAATTGGCATGACGAAGTTAGAAATTGGCGAGCGATTCCTCGCTCCCAATGCTCCGTGCATGGCCTGGTAGAGGGGAGGAGGATGGGGATGGAGGCGGAAATGCATCTGAGGAGCATGGAGGTACCAACCTGTGAGAACGAATTTGTTGTCATCGGAGACATCTCTGGAGAGCTTGTCAATGTAGAAAAAACATTTACCATCAGCCGCCGTGGTCTCTGATCAGGTCGGCATGTTGCGATACATAGAGGCGGCTAGGCTCGCGTGGCGGCCTCGTGTGCTGGGTCGTGGAGACCGACGGCGTTGATGGTCGATGCGGCGGCGCCGTTGGGACTAGCGCGACAACGGCAGGTAGGCTCGAATGGAGGTATCGCTTACTGGCTCGTGGCGGACGACGGCATGCTGGATCGAGGCGGTGGTGTCGCGGAGACTCGCACGGCGGCGATGAGTAGGGTCGTGTGTTTGACGGCCGACGGCGCGTGCAGGATCGAGGCGGCGGTGCCGGAGAGATTCGCCCACGGCGACCGACAGACTCGTGTAGCGCCGCCACAATGTGGCAGGGATGTTTCGGAGTCTGGGAGATCAAAGCGATGGTGATTTTTGGGGAACAAAAGGAGAGATAATTGTCTCCGGGCGTCCCATTTTATTTTCCAAATATGTGGATGTGATGTATTAATGAGATTTATGTAGGCTGAAATCATGGAATCTTCCTAGACGTCCTATTTTATTTTCCAAATATGTAGGCTGAAATTATAGAGTCTTCCCATTCTATTTTTCAAATATGTGGATTCCAGCGGTTTGTTAATGGGATTTATGTAGGATGAAATCATGGAGTTTGGGTGCACGTCATTTATTTTGGAAACTTTCTGAAATCTTGTGGTTTGGTGGGAGGACGATTTCGGGGTTTATTATTATGTAAATGCCCGAGGAAGGTTATTTGTGAGATTACCATAGCGTGATTCCTGGGTTGATGATTTCTAAAGCGGCCCAGGCTGATTAAATGCGCGAGTTGATATTCTGGAAAGGTTAGGACGACCAAAGTGCTGGATTGCAGCATATTGACTGATTGATTGCTGGATTGGAGCGTGAGACTCTCCCTATTTTGGTAGAACGGACGATCAAAAGGACGACGAAAGTAGAGGAAGAAGGGGAAATACGTTTATTCTTTTTAAGTAGTAGAGATAGAGATATTTGTTGGAGATGCTCTAAATGTACATCACGTATATGGTAATGCAAACAAATCCCCTTCCCTCCCCGTGCACCCCCAACCGCCACGTTGAACGCCTCGCACGCAGATCCACAACCGTCGAGCCCTGCCCAACCGATTCGAGCCGAATCATGATGTCCCATGTGTGGGTGCCACCGCGACGCTGCCCCAAGAGCTTGACCGGTTTCCTTGTCGTCCGGATGCGGCAATCTGGCCGCTGCACCGTCGATGGCAGGCGTTGGTGGCTGGGCACCTTCGCCTTGTCGGAGCTCGCTGTGTGCGCACGACTTCACTGCGTGGACGTTCTGCAGGACAGGGTCGGAGATGAATTCCCCCAAGGTGGAGAGCCTCGTGGAGGCAGAGTTCCTAGCGAGCAGCTGAGGGAGAATCGTTGTGGTTTTTTTGTAGATTGGAGCTCACGAGTCCGACGAGGCAGCCATGGAGAGGTTGTGCCAGGAGGGAGTACCCGGAGCTCGCGCAATTGGAGGTGGAGCACTATGAGCAGAAAGAAGCCAGGGAGAAGAAGAAGGTTGCGGAGTTGGAGGCTGCCCCCTCCATCGTCGTCGTCTAGTTGCTCTCCTCCTCTGAGTTGGACTTGGAATATTATAGTGGCATCTGCGCCTCCGACGAAGACGACGATGACCGGGGTCATCTCTGGATAGGGTGTGTCAAAGTTTAGTGTATGTCTAACTATCAAGTGTCGAAGTCGATCTAGCTATCGCTGAAGTCGATGTTACGTTCTATGTATGGTCAAAGTCGAGTCTGAATAATATATCGAACTCTTTAGAAGTGTTGAAATTGAAATTTGAGTTGTTGAATACGATCGTTTACTCTTTTTCCTCCGGGAACAAATAACCCGGATTTACATGTGAATCTAGACAAATTCAAATCACTAATTTTCAGATTTAGATTTTTTTTATATAAATGCATGTATCTAGACATGTTTTAGCGTGTATATTTATTCATTTGAGCCTATATCTAGTCAGAACTCGGAAGGGAGGAAATACTCACGATATCTGGCACGAGTATATATCAGAAGAAGATACAACCGAGATTGAGGCAATATTCAGTGAATTCGGCGATCCAGCACGCGCGCTATATGGTTAGACTGGAACGATCCAGCAGAATCAAGCACCATTAAACCACGTAGATTTAGCAAATCTCTGATCCACGCGTGTTTTTAATTACAGTATATTGCTAGGCTGTTTTTACACAAAGCCGCGTACAGCAGCGGCCGCGTACAGCAGCTCCGATCGTCCGTGCTGGCCGCGGCCGGACCCACGTGTAAGCGTGAACTAGGGGACACGTCGGCGCCGCCCACGCACAGGCCTCGAGCCAGCAGCAGTCAGCAGGGCGCTCCCTGTCCGTCCGATCTTCGGGGCGGCGTGTCGAGATCCGGGACAGACAGACAGACACACGCATTTAACGGCCAGGACCCACCGCCGCACCCCACATTTCGAATTCAAACCCGCTCTCTCTCTCTCCACCTCCTCGCGCTCCTCCCCAAATCGAAGCTTCCAGAGCCCACGCACGCGGCGGCGACCCGCGCCGGCAGACGAGCCGCGCCGGGAGCGGAGGGCATGGCGGAGCCGCGGAGGGTCTCGTTCCGCGACGGCCGCCTCGCGTCGCGGAAGGCGGAGGAGGCTGGTAAGCGCAGATCCCTCGTTACCTCCATCGGGGCGCTAGCTCCTCCCGTTGCCTGATGATGGATTCGCCCCGCCCCCTACTATGTTGCGGCTTTGAGATTTCCGTGGCCCTGGTTTGTCGAGCCTCGTTCGGGTTGGGGTTTGGATGGGTTTGCGCTGCAGCGAGCTGCAGGTCATCGCCTCATCGGGGGGACGTTTCTAGCGGTAGTAGTAGTAGTAATTTTGGGCGGACTGGTCGCGAGAATCGCGCGCGTGGGAGGTCGTAAATCACGGGAGTCCCCGGCTTTCGTGGTTACTGCGCGATTTGCTGAAATTAACTCCTGCTTTGCTTACTGCTTCTACTGCTACTATCGGTGAAACTAACTGTGTCCTACTACTTCTTAGCCAGCCGTTCGATACTTGGATGTAGCATTTTCTTAGAGGATATTGGCCTGTGCTGTCCAGATTATCACACGGTTCGATGTGACTTGAACCTAGATTCTTCAAAAAAAAAAATAGTGTTTACTGTATTGTACTTCGGTTATTCCTGAAACTGCCACTCTATCTTGCTCCAAGCACTGAACATTCGTACACAGTAGAGAGTGCAGGTTTAGTTTCGATGATGATACATGCTTTAATTTCTCAACTAAAAAAAACTTTAATCAGCTTGTGCAGTTGGATAGTTCAAAACACACGCTCTTGATGCTAGATTACTGCGTTTCCTTGCATATAAAGTCAATTCCCTGTCCAATGTGCAACAATTTGCAAATACATCAAGTCGAGGTCCGTGTAAATTTCTCTGGCTGATTCTACTTTTTTTGCTTTGCTTTCTGCAAGCATGGAGACGGCACCAGGCCGCAGCCTGGCTCGACAGCATGGTTGGGCCCTGCGGCATATCCCCTTGTCCGTCCGAGCAGGAATTCGTCGCTGCTCTAAGGAACGGCATTGTGCTGTGCAAGGCCATCAACAAAATACAGCCTGGCGCCGTGCCGAAGGTTGTCGCGTACGCACCCTGCGATAGCCACCCGTCGACGGCTTTCCAGTACTTTGAGAACATCCGCAACTTCCTGGTCGCTGTTCAGGAGCTAAAGCTGCCGTGTTTCGAGGCTTCTGATTTGGAAAAGGTCTCCTGTCTATCCTCAACATGTTGTTAGTCTTGGTGATGGAGAGATGCTTATCGGTCTTTGTATATGCTAACTGGGTTTGCTTGTGCAGGAAAACGTTGATGCTGGATCAGTGGGCAAGATTGTCGATTGTGTCAATTCGCTCAAGTCTTACCACGAGCGTAAGCAATGCGGTGGAGCCAATGGGTCATTCAAGTTCATGAAATCACCTCTTGTACCGCGTTCTGCAGTTCACGTTCAGTCTGAAAATCTTGCTTTGGGTTCCTCAACCCCCAAAAGCGTCTAGACATGACAGTGCCTGATTCTGAGGGACACTCTTCTCAGAGTGGGGTTCCTAACATGGAAGGTTTGTGGTACACTTTTCTTTGTGTGTTATACACTCCGTGTCTAGTTTTTCAAGGCCGACAAATCAATTCTCCCACGGGATATAGGTGCTTGTTTTAGTTGATTTCACAATCAGTTGTGTTGTTTATGTTCTGCGGCATGCATTAGCTACTTTACAGCAACCTGGTTAAACATAGTCGCCGTAATTAGTAATTGAACTATCTCTGTATTTTGTTTTTGCGTGTAACCATCCATGTGTTGTGCGTTTGCAGAGGCAATTGAAAAACTTCAGAGGATTATTCTTGATTGCATGATAAGCTGCAAGGAAAATTTGGACCAAGATGTTCTCAGAAAGGTTTATAGTCAACATGTTTTTTTGTTAAGTGTACCATGTATCAGTTTCTGACATGGCTTAACTTGTTTTGCAGGATCCAGTTACACTAGTTGGCAATATTTTATCAAATCAGCTGGAAAAAGAACAGGTGACTTATCTGTTGATTTATTCCTCTCAAATGCCATATAAATTGTTGATGTTTACCTCACAAACTTCGCTGTGTGATCTTAGCACACATTCACAGTTCTTATTGTCAGATGTGTGTTTCCGTATTAAGTGTAAGAACATATTTCCTGAAAATGATCTGTGTCAAATGGTTATGAAGCCTCATGCATCTGTGGTCCCTCTGCTATTACGTGTGTTGCTGTTTTTCTACTGCTCTGAGCCTCTGAACCATAATATTTAGAAAGTACCATGTGGTACAAGCAGAAATTGAGATCTTTGATCATTCATATTTCTCAGTTCTAACTTGTGAACTGTGGTTATACTAAGTTTGTTTTGCTTCTGTCACGAGACTTGTGTGTTGTGTACAATGAAATGTATGGCCTTGAAGGCTGGCATAATTGGTCTATATATTTGATCACAATGTTTATCATGACCTTATTTCAAATTCATATTTAACATTTTTTGCACTTCTTGATGTTTTAAGTGATGCTAATTACAGCTGAAATCAATACCTTATATGCAGTTCAAACCACTTCTTCAACTCTTCTCTCCAGAAGGGTCTGCAATTGAAAATGAATCAACTCAGCATATCGAGGTACTGTTTGAACATTGCAATGCACGTTTCCATGTATCAGCAGAATTTAGAGGAATTGACTCACTCTTTTCTCATGGGAGAATTGACTCGAGGCTAATAGAATGAAAAAGTAAGCTCTGCAAGCCTAAAACTAGTCGCTGCTCACATCATGCACATCACACTAAGCATTATATATCCGTCCCGCCATGTTTGGCAGCTACCGCTTTAAACATGCAGCGGTTTCCATACCCCAGGATCTCGACTCCGATAGCTTTAACAAAGTTTTATATTGTGCACGTGGAGATGACCTGTTTTGTTATTTACCGATGTTACATGCTCGAAGCTTGACATTCTGTCAGTTTTCCCCATGGTTATAGTAAAAAAGCTTCAGACTTTTCCCATTTCACACAACATCACATCTGGGATGCATAATATATGCTGGTGCTGAAGAATGTAATACCAGAATAAAGTCTTAATCTGTTTGTAGATGTTGTCAGATGATAAAGAAACGTTTGAATAAGTCTTTAGCTTCTAAGGAATCCATAAATTAGGATATTTGTTCCACCCAATACTTCAGGGACAAAACATGACACTTGTTGTGTAATTGTGCAAGTCCCAGTCTCAGATTGCTCAATATTTTTTCAAGGCTTGATAATTGCTTGAAACATATTAGAGCATATTACAAGTTAATGAGTCACAAACCAGGTATTAGAAAAGGTGGACATCTTGGCAGGAAAATTCCGACTTCTATAACAAAATTAGCTTGATCACAATGTTTACAGTCTATCATATACAGTTTGAAGAGCTACTTGAACAACATTAAGTCCTTGATTAGTTCATAAATAAAATTCATGAAAGCACGTTTCAAAAAATCATCAATATGGTAGTTATTGCTAACAGAATCAGCTGTAGAAAATTGTTGTTTGCTGAGTTTGATCATTCTGTTTTTAGAACATTTTCGAGAAAGCAGCACTATATTGTACATGCTACTAAGTAGTAACACTTATTAGTGATATATGGTAGCAGAGTTCAAAAGAACATTTAATACTTATGATTTATTATTTTGTGAAAAGATAGCGCTTAAACATTTGCATTATTTAAAGTTTTGAATCTATTTTAATGCCATGATGCTCAGAACCATTTGTTAGAGTTTGCATGTTCAGTCATTCAAATACTCCACAGTCATGCACTCAAGTTGTATATCATTGTGATGCATTATGCAATTTTTCTTGCAGTGTTCAAAATCGCAGATTGAGAATAGAATGTGCATCATAGAAGCACAGGAATCTGAACTTTTGGTAAGATCTCATGCTGCTAGCTGTATCATATTTGAGATTAATAGTAAACATCATTTGTGGGTTTTTTTGTTGCCCTGTGTAGGGGACAACGCCTCCTTTATCTATTGCTCCGTAGTTCTATAATAAAATGAAATAAATATGTTCCTGAGATACAGTACTGGTCTTATGTGAATAAATGTTCATCTCATTGTACGTTCAACCGTACTTTTCTCAGTACTCAGTTTATATTTGGTAATGACATGGCTTATTTTGCAGGAGCTCAAGAAAATGTTTCATGAGGTCAAAGTTGATTTCAGGTCTTTGCAGAGCCAATTTCGTGAGGATATCACTGAATTAGGTATATGTGCTAAACCATGGCCAGAATATACATTTTCAGTATTCCAAGTAAAATTTATTTTCAATCTTTAATTGTGTGGTATAAGTATAACACTGCAATTTAAACTTTGCAGGTCATAATATTGAAGGGATTTCCAAAGCTGTTCATGGTTATAACAAAGCTTTGAAAGAAAACAGAAACTTGTATAACATGCTTCAAGAAATGCGAGGTATCAGTATAGTTCAGTTTTTCCATTGATGTTAACTATTTCAATGATTTCTAAGAGCTCCTTTATAGGAAATATCCGAGTCTTCTGCCGGATACGACCACT
Source organism: Lolium rigidum (assembly GCF_022539505.1). NCBI lineage: Eukaryota > Viridiplantae > Streptophyta > Magnoliopsida > Poales > Poaceae > Lolium > Lolium rigidum. Next base: position 236,977,724 of record NC_061513.1, read on the forward strand.
CAACTCAGAGTCTATTTCTTCAATTGAATATATTGGAAATGATGGTTCAATAATGGTTTGTGATCCATCTAAGGCACAAACTACACGTAAGATCTTCCAGTTCAACAAAACTTTTGGGCCAACTACCACCCAAGGTAATATTGGTCTATATTGTACTTGGAAGCACCTGTCTTTTTCCCTCCAATTGTTACATCTTCATGCTCCAATTCCTGCAGATGAGGTTTACATGGAGACACAGTCATTAATTAGATCTGTCATGGATGGTTATAATGTGTGCATATTTGCCTACGGCCAGACAGGTTCTGGCAAAACTCACACAATGGTATGGGGCAAAATCATATCGTGTGCTGTACAGTAACTCATTATTTGCATGTGACCATACTTAATCACGTACAACTGTTCTTTGTCTGCGCATGTTGGTGATTAGTGTGGCCCGTCTGGTGGGTTATCGTCCAATGATCTTGGAGTTAATAACATGGCATTGAACGATCTCTTCACTATATCAACTTCTAGGGAAGATATGAAGTATGATATACGGGTGCAGATGGTTGAAATATACAATGAGCAAGTTCGTGATCTCCTACGCGAAGATACTTCAAGCATGAAATATCCTTTCATGCCTTATTTGCTATTCTTGTTATTTTAGTTCTAGTGTTAACCGATTTCATAACTGTTGTTGGTTCCTGACAATAATTCACATTAGATATAAGGACTTCAACCACTGGTCTGTTCAACATCCCAGATGCAAAGATGTGCCCAGTTCAGTCCCCTTCTGATGTTATGAATTTGATGCTGTTGGGGGATAAACACCGTGCTTCTGGACCAACAGCAATGAACAATAGAAGCAGTAGATCTCATAGGTATGCATCCGCATTATCTACCCAGTGTTCATTTTTGTTGGATGTCCTTTCAGTATTTGCTGCAACTGATTTTCTATGTTTTCTTGCAGTATCTTGACTGTCCATGTAAATGGGAAGGACATATCAGGCAATGTGAGCTGTAGTTGTCTGCATTTGGTAGATCTTGCAGGAAGTGAGAGGGTTGACAGATCAGAAGCCACAGGGGACAGACTGAAGGAGGCTCAGCATATTAACAAATCACTTTCTTGCCTAGGAGATGTCATCACTGCCTTAGCACACAAGAATTCTCACATTCCTTACAGAAATAGCAAACTTACCCAATTGCTACAGAGTTCATTAGGTATATGGCTGTAAACATGTTCACCTCATCCACTTGTCTAGCTATGGGAGACTAATACTACTGATCAGCCAATTGATCGGTCACTCTTGATTTCACATATCTTATCCATAAGTATCTTGCACATGGTTAGCATCATAGCATAAGTTCATGCAGTACACTTAATAATAAAGCAAATGTTTTTGTTGGAGAATAAAGGAATCTCCATTGGACCTTGTTATGAACTAAGGCTACATATGCAACTGTAACATCTTCTGATATTGTTTTTTCCTTGTTGATGATAGGGGAAATGCAAAGACATTAATGTTAGCCCACATAAGTCCAGAGGGAGAATCTTATGTAGAAACTCTTAGCACACTGAAATTTGCTCAAAGGGTTTCTACTGTTGAACTGGAACTGCTCACGCTAACAAAGAAAGCAATGATATAAGAGAGCTGAAAGAGCAGGTAAATTTCCCTGTTACCACCAACAGCATTTCTTGAAACACTATTGCTAGTTTGCTACAATCAACAATAGGTTGTGACCATCTTTTTCAGTTGTACTACAATAAATCACTTTAGCATTGAGTGGAACACCAGACTGAAGAATGCAAGACTTGTCCCTACAGAACTTTGCATCTCTCTTGTGTTGTTAATGTACAATTCTTTTTTTATTGTTCATTTGGGCCAACTACCATGTATTTCATTTGCTTTACAAACAGAAGATAACTGTATAATGTTCAACCTACTTCCAGGTGGACACTCTCAAAAAGGCATTGGCAACCAAAGACTTGGAAAAATCTTCACTTAAGCTGAAAGAAAATACAGTAACGAGTGAACGGACAAAGAAACTCCCGGAGCGTACCCCACCAAGGCCACGTAGGTTAAGCCTAGAGAACGCTAGTAGTGGCAAAGGTAGCATACCAGGAACGGCACCAAAACCACCTATTTCAGTTATGAAGTTCAACAGAGATCACATGACAACTAATGACAAGGAATGCAGTATTGATGGCTTCAGTCACACAAAGCACCACAGATCCGTAGTACAGGTAAATCTTGCTCTGGATAACTTTGTATTGTTTGATGTTGTAGCAATTGATATTTTCCTTATTCCTCATCGTGATAAAAGGTGTCTCCAAAATTATCTGAACAGCCGGTCAGACAGGAGACTGAGAAGTTTGTCCCAACAGATGATGTGGTTACCTTTTATCAACTACCCCCTGATGCTTATAATCAATACAAGCAGTCAGGTTTGGATACTCCCCAGAGAACACCATGCAGATCAAGGTACATGGGTGTCCAAGTGAGTCAGACGGATGAGTCTTCTGAGGCTAAATTGGATAAAACAACCGCAACCAATGTGACGAAGAAAGGGTCACATTTAAGAAGGTCCATCCAGAGCAGCATAGGGAAATTGATTCACGGCTCTGAAAGAAGGTATGCCATGGGATGCATTTTAAATTTTAGCATGCATTTGCAGATGATAATACTTAGATAGTAATTCTGTATATGGACTACTAAGCCTTCTCTGGTGTTGATATAAAATTGCAGGAATATTCCACATTCAACGCAAGCAACTCCTGCCAAAATCAATACTAATACAAACTATGATGGCCCATCACCAATTGCTACTGACGCAAGGTTAAGGAGAAGACAGTCTTCAACAGGTCTCCCCCCGCCATCACGCAGATCGTCTCTAGGAGGGAAGTCGGATTCGAGTGAGTACCTGGATAAACAAAAGTCTGTTTTGCTCTTATGTTCACATAGTCAATATGTAACAGGATGCCTCGTGCAGAGGATTAGTCACTTAACTTGTTCCTAATGTCATGTCACTTGATGGAAGGGGTACAAAATAGCCAAAGCATTGCTTGTGCTTCCAGCCAATACAAGCCACTGCCATTCTCCTGGGTTCGACGGTCTAAACAACATCAATGTGAATTCCTCATTCTTTTCTTAATGAAACCTTTGCTCCCCAGGCCAAAACTACTATAACCATTTCTTAACTGCTTGCATTATATTTCCCATTGATTAGTGCTTCTAATTTGGTACATATACAATCTAAGACCACATAATAGATTCTTGCCGCTGCTTTGTGAGTCTAGATTATCCCAGGGAGCTCCTAGTTGATGCTTGAATTTTATTTTTCAAAAAAAAAAAATCTTTAGATCATGGTGTTGCATGTAGTTGATACTTTCTGTGGCGATCTTCATTTACTGAAATATTTTCCACTTTCATGGGCAGGTTCAAATGACAAAAGAGCCAAAACACCACCTCCGATGAATTCAGCAGCAAAGGCGAAGAGGTGGCTGTGAATCTGAAGCAAAGTCGTTAGGGATTTCCATGCCAAGCAGGGCATACAAGTCTGCCATAGCTGACCAGTCAGAGTTCAGAGTTAGCTTCTCTCAAGCCTCAGTATTGCTCAGGAAAGAATACCAGGAGAGGGTTCGCAAAGTTCAGAGAGCCCCCCAACAGGTTTAGGTTAGGGTTACATTCCTTGTAACAAGTTAGGAAAATGGGGCATGTAAAGAATGCTTGTTTGGTGGTTGTATTCTGAATTTCTTTATGTGTTGTAGGATTTCATAGTGCACAAGCAATGAAAATGATTCAATTTAACCTAGCAAAGTTTCAGTTTGGCATAGTGTTCAAAACTAAGAGTTGGTTCGCTGTGTTCATGTGTATTTTTGTGTAACGTCTGAAACATGTTTCTGATTGTGCAGCCTGACCTATGCCATTTTACCTTCCTTTCTTTCCTTATAGCCATTTTACTTTTATTTCTATTCCCTATGCCACCATTACACGAGTAACCAACAACATATATTGATACAGAATTACAGATATCCTGTATATTGAGTATATCAAAAGCTTAATCATAACCAAAAACAATTCCCTGTTGCACATGTTCTTGCAAGTACACTTCTTACACAGGTTGCAATACTTTGTCATTGCTCAACGCTTTGTAATGCCTATCTATTGGACTCTTCCTCTCATTTTAGTATATGGCTGTATACATCTTTCAACAAAACTGAACTATCTTCCTGCTACCTTCAATTTGCTCTCTATATATGCATGTGTGAGTACGACTAGGAGTACAGATCATTCCAGAAAAAGAATGATCATGTCTGTCTCCCTGTTCCTATGATGTTAGCCCTGTAACTTCCCTTGGGATCAGAAACAAAAATCCGATCGGTAACAAAGTGCCAATCAGCTGAACAGCCAAGCCGAGCGCCAAATTATCAAACTGTACCGACGAGATGTTCAAAGCTGACGTCAATGCGGCACCCAGGAATGAACCTAATGTCGAACTGAGGTTGTTAATGGACATGAATAGTGCGAACAGTGTGCCCTCGATTCCAGGTGGGCAAAGCTGCCCTGAGAGGATTAGGAAAGGCATCATCCTGACAAATGAAAATACTGTAGTTAGAAACAGAAATTTTTACATGCACAAGAATAAATTGGTGGCACTAATCACAAGAAAATACTATTGAGTAGATGTGTAGGTAAGGTGTCTGATCATTAGACATGAGTACGATGATAATGCAATCATACTGGATAAATTGAACACTTTACTCATTTTTCTATTGTTCTTGTGCAATTTTAATTAAGAAAACAATCTGATCCTACTGTCAATAATGGGTTATATCATACTGGGTAAAGTGAAGAATTTTCTCATTTGGGAGAAAGATGATAGAGTGCTCGAAAGCAAGTAATGACAGGTCACACTGAACCATGAGTTCAAGAGGTGTTCGTGAGTATCACTTGATTAGCTGTATGAAGAGTTCTAAATACAGGATTAGTCAGTGCAGGATCAGTAACTCTGGGCAGCAACTCAAATTGATTTTTCGATCTGCATGTCAAGCAGATCACCAAGTTTATGGTTTGCAACCTAGTTCATAAGAGTTTAGAAGAAATGGTAGCTAGAGCATGTACTTGAATTGGTTGATTGCATCGGCCAAAGCAGAACCCCACAGCACCATGTATTTGTCTGCAATTCCATACTGGATATGTAATCCTGACACCAGTAAAATGTCTAGTACAGTAATTATGGCAAGGCCAACATGTGCAAACCTGTAAAAAGAGAACATCAACTATTGAAAGTAGAACATAAAATTATATAAGGACTTCAAATAAGTGAACATATTTGAATTATTGTGAATTATTCCCCAAGAATTACATCAGCTTTTAACAACACAAGTTATACAGCATGCGTTCACCAAAACAGTTAACTTGGGCAGAGCACTGACCAAAAACTGATCAATAACGGCTTATACCAACATGCCAAGTACAACCATTTGAACCAAATTTGAGAAAATTCCACACCCACTGTGAAACTCGTCGAAACGGAAATACAGATAAACTTTAAGTTGGACATATCAACAACAGACAAAGCAAAAGAGAAAAAGGTGTTAAAAAATTTACCCTCGAACACATAAACTATGGACAGTCAACTTAAACAAAGTTTATAAGAAATTTCAGTTAGTACATTAAGCATATATACGTAGCATTTTAACATCCTTCAAACAAACTGTGGCAAGTTATCTAGACATTATGTAAACATTTGGACAAGAGAAACAGCTTGAGATGACTTACATAAGAATATTCCTGAGCTTCTTATGCTTTAAGTAGCGGTTGTAGATATATGTGCCAAGCATTAGACTGAACCACCCGATCACCCGTGCAGTCCCTAGAAAGGATGCCTCCAAATGTAGAACCTCCGTTTGATAATAGAACATGACTGATGAGATATTTGGAATTGCTGCATTCGAAATGAAAAACCATGCCATAGGTCTGAAGAAAAAGGAAGTTGCCAGTTAGAAAATTTGGTGCCAAGCGTAAACATCAGAGAAAATGGAAGAATTGCAGGGTTAATTACCGCAAAATGGCTGGCTGCTTAAAAGCTGTGCATAAACTGAAGAAGGCTGATTTCAGAGACAGGTAGGGCCTTGCATTAATTGATTTATCATGCTTCTCAAGAGCTTCAGATCGTTTAGACAATGATCTCCTTTTCCTCTTTTTATGAGCACCCTTTCGCCTCCTAGTGCCCACATATTTAAGTGGTTCACTTGAGCCTTCTCCGACAAAAGCACTATCAATATTCTGATCATTAGCATTATCATGTGCAGCGTTATCTACCGTGTTCTCAAATCCTTTAGGAGATTCCTCGACGAAAATACATGAAACTAGTTGGAACAATGGGAGAGCAGAGAAAATAATATATATGGTATATAGAGGGAGATTAGACAATGCATATCCTCCCAATAAGCTCCCAAATATCCCCCCTACAGCCATTGATGACCAAGATAACGACTGGAGATCACCAGCGAATTCTGACCTGAAAAGAGAATTATTTGGGTTTTAAAGCATTTTATTAGAGTTTTGCTACAAAGTGAGAGAAGATGTACCAAAATACTCACCCTGCTGATCGAACTGCCTCTGCAATCATTGCATCTATAACAACATCTGCCATGGCAGATCCCAAGTTCTGTACAACCAACATTAGTGTAAAGAAATTGCTTGAGCTCCTGAAATGCTCCGACATCCCAATGACAAGCCATGGAAATAGAGAAAGGCCACTAGAAATTATCAAATATGGTACACGCTTTCTCTGCTTAATCGGAATACAGTCTGACACAATCCTGCAAGCAGAATTTATATACAGGTAAGTAAAATAAAACCATGATTTTGTCGAATAGAAATATATCGTACTCCAGAAATATATGGATGTTTTACAGTCAGCAATTATGTAATAGGGTCTTGAGTAGACATAGGTTGGGCGAGAGATTATTTAGGAGGGAAAGATTGGCTATTTCTTCCGGAAACATATATACATGGCATTTATGTAATGGATGCTGACATTTTCTAACACAATGCGAACTCCTCATGGACTGGAATCCATTAATCCTAGACTTGCCAACACAATATTATTTCCTAACTAGAAAAAATGCCTTAATGCCAGCAACAGAGCTATTGGCCCAACAGATGTGGGAAATACTTTCTGTGATTTGTTCCCTTTAATATTTCCATGTTACTGTCATGTGCCTATTTCTACAAATGAACTGTACTTTTTAATCAATTTTCTATTAAAACTACTCCCCCGTCCCACGAAAGTTGTCTTAGATTTGTCAAAATTTTAATGTATCTAGACAATATCTAGTATGTAGATACATCCAAATTTAGACAAATCTCAGGCAAGTTTCTTGGGACGGAGGGAGTACTTGACATACATACTATAATAGACTATGCTCAGATTATAAGTCGTAAGTTCTCATTCATAGGAATCTGCAATTAATTAGAGAATGCAAAAATCGTTTATCTATATCTCCTTTTGAGATAAACATATATCACATAATGAAACCAACTTTACCCAAAATAAAGAGAAAATGCTCTAACAAAACAAAAGGAACACTGGAACTTAAAACGGCAATGTTCCAGTAATGGCTTGTGTTGTGGTGGACAGACATATCAAACAAAACCTAAAGTTATATGTGAGACGGTACAATTCCAAATTGATGTGTAACACTAACGATGTTTGAAAAATATACACTAGTTTTATATTGTATCCTGAAATAAAAGGCCAAGGACAAAAGAATAATAATATTGCATCAATCTAGGTTAAACTGTGGGCAGGTTTCACCTCACAGCAAAGCATCAAACAAAAGGTAGCATTACCCATATATCGGCTTTATGCTCCAAGGGAAGAATGCAACAGACATCAAAAACTGTGATGCCGAGGGTGACAGCTTCATCATGTCCTTCATTTGATATGAGACAGCTGTCCAGACGAAAGATCTGAAACCCTACAACATAGAAGAATATACATTAGAACAGTTTAAGTGTTAAAATGTTCAGATTTGCGAAGCTTTTGAGAACAGAAAAACAGATTTAAAGGAGTGCCTCTTTAGTTGTCTTGAATTTTTGGATTCAGACAATGAATTTGTAACTAACTGACCATGCTAAGGTTTGACGTATCACCAAAGCATACAAATGCAACAAGAGCAAACGATATGGATGAACAAACTTGGACCTTCTACCCCCTACACGACACCTTAAGGTTATTTGACATACCACCAATGTTCACTATCCTGTGCAATTATCACATCAAGTAGTTTTAAGGCATCCCCATCTTCTCTCAAAAAAAAAGGCATCCCCATCGGAGGCAGAACTTGTCGACACTACATAGTTTCGAATTTCCATGGGGGAGAGACTGATTTATCAATCCTAACAGCATTTGGTTAGCACACTTGAGTGTCTCTAAGCAGACAGTGACAATTTGGCAGCATATACAGACTACACGTCAGTGTCAAAGCTACTCTGGCGGCACGCCCTTCACAGTTCCAATAACATAAATCAGCGAGCTGCCACTTCACTCGCTGCCAGAAGCACTCCTAGTATCTTGATTCAGAAACCAGAATACATTTAACTCGCCTTCTCCCACTTTTGGGTCTATCCGTCAGTTTGCAAGGGGAAAAAAGTGTTTCATCAGATTATAAACTCAAGTACCCTCACCTTGTGCAGACGCACAAATCCTGAAAAGATAAACCCCGAAATGGTCCTACACAGACCCATGTGTGGGGAAGATCTATGTAACCAACTGCGCGTGTTTCGGATATGGGCGCGATCAAGACAAGAGGAGCGTCAGGGTTCCGGGACAGAAGTAGATACCTGGATGAAGTAGATGAGGCAGACGATCCAGAGGAACGGCGCCCCGAACGCCGCCGCCATCCGCCCCGCCCACCACGACGAGCCCGCCGCCATGGCCACAGCTCGCAAGCGAAATGGTTTTCCCCCCTCCTCCACCAAAGAAACCCTCCGCGAGATCTAGCTGCTCGGATGGATCAGGTGCGAATCGGAGCGAGGGGTGCTGGAGCGGGGGAGTAGGCGCCTGCGAGAGATGCCGGCACGGGACGTCGGAAGAGGACGGTGGAGTAGAAGATGTCCGGCCGCCCGCCCGTGAAGACGGAGGAGGGTTCGTGGCCGCTGACTGTGACGTCACATGTTGACCTGGCGGACTGCACATCCACTTAAACTTCGCCACGTCGGAAACGCCAGCAAATTAGCTCTGGGCGGGCATAGTGTCTACCTCACTCCTACGCAAAGATTTCTTTTTTTTAACCAGTATAGTTCTTCACATATAATCTTATAGTTACACCACATGTTGTAATTTATGATTAAACCACGAAGCAATCCAAGTATCTATCGATTGATGCATGATGAGTTTTACAAGTTGGAAAAAATCAACTCATCGCTAGCATAAACCATAATGCAATCAACGGTTCGATGCTCGAATGACAATCAGCAGCGACGAATTAGCATACGTATCTCTACTACTTAAAAAGACTAAAGTGGTTCCTTATTCTGCCATCCACCCAATACGTTTCGTCGTCCTAGCTAATGCAATCAAACCCTTCGTCGTCAACCGTTCCGCTTTGTCGTCCCGCAAACCGTGACTCCCAAAAAAACGCTTCATCAAAACTATCATTCATCAACGCACCTGGACAACGCTTCATGACCACAGAGCGCCCGCCGCCCCTCTCCCAGAGCTCGCCGGTCGAGATTGAGGCCTCTCCCCGGTCTGTGCGTCGTCGGAATCACGCCGGTGTGCATGCTCTTCCGCTCCTCACTCTTTCTTCCACGCCGCCGCCGTCCGCCAATGACCTGTGCCGCCCCCGACCTCCAGATCCGTCGTCCTTGACCGAGCTTCTCCGCGGTCCCCGTTGCTGGCCTTTTCCCCGTACAGGACCAGATCCTCCCGACCTCGAGCTCCCCCGCCTCCTGCCAATCCCTTCTAGGTGCGGCTTTTGCAGGCTGCATCGCTGCTTGCCCAAAGGTTAGTTCTTCTCTGTTTTTTTTTGCTTTGTTTTTCCCTACTTTTCTTGCACGGTGAGGTTTCTTTTGTATATGGTGCTGTTTGCCTCAAATTATCCAAATTGAGATACATTGACTTTTTCTGTTGGTTCTTTTAACAGTATGGCATTTCGTCAGGTAGTACCGTAGTAGTTGCTGCTATGAACATGGCCAAAAGACCTAAAATTGTTGCCATTATGGCATGTCTAGCGGTTTGTGATTTAATATGTTGCTCTCTTTCTTTCTGTTCTTCTTCCGGTTCTACATCCATCTATTGTTGGATGTTGCACAACTTCAGATTTTTGTGCTCCTCACATGCTTGGTAAAAAACTCAAAAATTTCCACTGAGTAAAACTTGTAAGAAACCATTGATATAATTTTGTGTTCTCATTTCTTAAGTTTTCAACTCAAAAACATCCACTGAGATAGTTCCTAATTGCATATCTAGACTATGTGCTCACCATTTGCCACTTAACAAATAATAAATCTTGTTTTACAAAAATACAAACAGTGACATGATTATTATTATTTTTTCATTTATAAGCATATGTTTGCAGGGAGAAGGATAGTCATGCCCAGCTCCGGAAAGATGTTCATCACACTGATGGGTAAATACCTCTATCATAAACAACAACTATTATATTTTAGAAGATAATTCCATATCTGCGTGCTGGTTTTGTTCTATATCAACCTGCTTGACCGCTGTTTTTGCGTGTGTTTTACATTTATATGACGCCCTTATGCTTGCAGTAGTAGTTATTTCAAAATCAAAAGTAGTAATTGTTATGAGTTACTCAATGTGGCTAAATATGGTTGGATTTGGCTTATCATCAACAATATCATGGACATAGTTTGCTCACTATAATCTGCATATGATCAATAATTGCAGATTTTGCATCCTTCATACTTGATATTTTTTAAAGAGGACAGTCTATAGACCATTGTGACAATGATTTTTTTATAGATAATCATTGTTTTATCTGCTCTTGCTATATTATAGTCACCATCTTCGAGTTGCGAAGCAGTGGCTGTTAGCAAGAGTAGTTGCAGTGATGATTAAAGTTCATGTTCGATTTAGCAGTGAGGAATTTTGGGTAAATTTCCTTTGTAGATTTCACGACTGGAGGCTAGGGGAGCACAAGAACCAGTTGCAGTGATGATTAAAGTTCATGTAGTCATTGTATTGAAGGAGCTTTGGCGTGTTCGGCACCCGTGCGTGGTGGCACTCTGAGCTGCTTCTCCTTGGCCTGGAAGAAGGCTCTTCTCCTCTTCCACGGTTAGTCAGTATCAAATCCCCATGGCCATCTTGTTTCCACTACTGCATATGGGACATTTGACATGTTGTACTCCATTGACGAAAATAGACCAGGTGGTTTCAGTTCAAGTTATTCAGTTAGACAAGGTAGTTTTAGCCAAACTCAGAGATATCTATCCTTTGCCCAGCTCACACTTATTATCATCTGGTTTACACTTTACACCCATCTAAGATGTGGTGCTAATTGCTACATGTACTCAGGAAGTAGAATTAGTTCTTTCATTTTGATTTAGAGTAGGGTAGAGTGGATTTAGGTTTCCACTATTAATTTTTCTCGCAATGTTCGATTTTTTGTGTATCTTGGGAACGTATTACTCTTTGTTTGCTGCATTGCAAACAATGGTTGTTGAACATGTTTGGCTCTATAGTTAGGAGGGAGAAATTAATTATTAAGCGATACTATGGCTGGTTGAGCTAGATCTATTGTCTGATGTTTGTTTCCTGTTGTTCTGTAACCAGTTAGGTCTGAAGTTAGTGAGTCTTGAAGTGCTTTAGCGGTTGATGCTCTCTCCGTGGTTAAACGTGTTCTACTAGCAAAGAAGTATGGTGCAAACATTATTGTAGCTGGTACGATCTCAGTTGTTGTGAAACATTGTTATTTCTTTGTTTAGCTCTTGAGCATATTCGTTTACATAGCTTAATTTTCTTTTACATCTACTCTCAATTTCAGTGACGATAAGCCAAAGGAATCATTCCCGGAGCATTATACTCAAATGTCAAGCATTAGATGGCACCTTTCTGAAGGTTAGAACCATTTCAATACAATGACTACTTAGTCAAGTGGGGTACAAATATGAATCAGTCCATGCAAGATCAAATTGGCTATGAGTTACAGGTGAGTGAGATAGAACTTTTGCTAGTTTGCCAAATGCACTTTCTGCTTATTCATGTGCGCTTCCTTTTAGAGCATCATGAGAATCATGTTTTGTTTTTCTTCATTTCTTGATTGCAATAGAGTTGTCTGGTATCCTCTCGTTCTCAGCGAGTAATTGTCCATCTCCTAAGAGCTGCCAGATATTTTTTTGCTCCTGATCCACCCATGCTGGAAGAGTACTGATATTGAGAAACTGAAGTCTACAATCTTACGAAGTTTTTTTTGGAAAGTATAGGGAAACCTTTAATCTATGAGATACTGGAGAAGCTAGCCAGTAGCAACATTATATGCTTTTCTAAGATAGCTCTCATTTATTTTCTAGATGCATGTTCTCAGATTATGTCTCTTTTTGTTTTGGTCCTTCCTCTTCACATCTGTCAAAGTTAAATTAAGCAACTCATTCCACTTTAGATGTCGCATCTTTGATGAAAAGTAGAAGCACTTTTAACTTGTTTGTAATGTTTGCGTATGTGCTCAAATTTTCTACCATTTGTGAGGTAGCCTGTAATTTCCATATACAACTACAAATTACAGATGAACTTTCGTTATATTCCCCAACTAAGGTTCCAGTTCATTGCATTGTTGACATACATTGTTAATATTAGTTTATACTTTTAATAGCTACTCTACTGTAGTCATTTATATTGTCTTGAAGATGAACCTTCTATTATCCAGAAATTTACACTGGCTGATAAAGAACCATTCACGCTTCAGTTTGAATTTTGCAACACTTTCAAATGAAAATTGATTATATGTACCTGCTACATAATCTGGGAACCTTTTAACTGTTCAACTAATAGTTCATTAATCATCTTTCATCCTGAACAAATGCATTATTTCTGTATCATCAATATGGATCAACAACGGTGGATATATCGTCAAGATACTAATTTCTTTAATTTGTTGTGAACTCTCATGATAGTTAAAGTCACAGACAGGAGGACTTCATTGGAGAGAAGAAAGCTTGGTGGGAAGGAGAATAGAGGAGTGAGATGTCATGGGAGCACCAATATAAAGCAGTGAGCTTCTCATTACCTTAGTTAGATGACTTGATTTATTATATAGCTACTTGAGGAAGATTTTTCACTACTTCAAAAACGAACCGTGTATTATCCATGTGTTGGTATTATAGCTAGCAGCTGCAAGGTATTAAAGAGATTCTCTTGATAGCAACCATACCCAACCAATAATTTATTCAGTTGAGCATTTCTATTGGCTCCTATAGATGAACGAACAATTTGAAGAAGGATACTTTGAAAGGAACTATTGTATTCCGCGCTGTTATTTTGCTATAGATGTAAAAGCACAGCTGGCATGTCAAAATTTCATATATTACTATTTTTTCTAGCTTCATTTAGTATTTCTATGTATAACTTGGCAATGTGTGGCGTTTTTTCTCTCGGCTGAAACTTATGGATGTGTTCATGTGCGATGGCATCTTACCGTGATATGTATTGGTCATGCCAGAATGTTTATTTTGTATTTGTTGCATAAAGTATGTGTGACATATGCAGTTGTCTAGCATTTGGTGTATGAAAAAATATTTTTGGTGATTATAATATATATTTTTGGGTATTTGACAAAATAGATGTGATGTTTGACATACAAGAATTTGAAATTTAGGGTTGCAAATATGTGTGATGATATTTATATTAGTCAGCGTGCATTGCACGTGCAAGCTTATCATAAGTGTTTTGATTTGCATTGCTTATCTTTTCAATGAAAGACCTGAAGGCCAACCTTCCTATATGCCACTAGGGAAAAAAGTAAATTTGAAGACAAATCGCTCTCTCAATTTTTACCAACATCCAAGCTAGACGAGCACTGATCGGAAGAAAATAAAACATGTTGCATGGATGGATAAAGGAAAGAAAGTTCTCTTACCAAATTTGTCCTCCAATGCCTCCCGACCCGACGACATCCCCTCCATCGCCTCCAGATGCGCTGGAAACAACACCACCACCTGTGCCCTCCCTCCGCGATCAGGTGCATTGGACCTCGCTGCCTCCCCCACTGCCCAATGCAAGGGCATCGAGTTCATTGCCTGGCATCGGTTGGGCGAACCTCGACGTGGTGCATCGGACTCTCGCCGCCCGAGGCATCATTCGACGTGTGTTGGCTGCACCCCGACATGCTGCAACCCGGCTGATTCCACGAGCAGGTGCAGGTGACCTTCCCGTATTCTCCATGGAAGTCTGTGCTTCGTCCTCAACCATCGCCGCCACGCTCGCGGTAGCTAGGGTCCATGGCAAGGCTCGTGGATTTTGGGGATTGAAGGATGGCATGGGTTTGGGATTGACAAGCCGTTTAGCATGTGTGTGTGTGGCTCGCATGCACGCTCGTACACGTAAGCCGCCGAGCTAGGGTCGGCTTTCGACCTGGCTCGGTCGTTTCCCTTTTTTCTGTTATTACTTTTCTTTCCGGTGAGTTGTGCATTACATATGTGCATTATGCGCATTGAGAAATAAAATTTGAGTACCCGTGGCAACGCATGGGCATTTATACTAGTGTATAGCATAAATCATAATGCAATCAGCGGTTCGGTAGTCCACTGAGATTTAGCATATGTAGTGACAGCCGCACAAAATTTCCTTTTATTGAATTGGTTATACTGTATGCTATAAAAATTTGCATAAATGACTAAATAAAACATTTAAAAAAATTATGGTGGGCCGACCCTGCTGCATACACCCCTCGGTATATGCATATATAAAAGATGCATGTTTCCCTTAGATGTCCCGTTGACGATGTTGGGACTCCAAGGGCAGAGCGTTGTGTCGTTAGAGTATTTTCCCCCACAAGGGTGACTCGGGGTTATATCGAAATCTCTCTCGGGAAATTGGGAAAGAAGTATCTTCCTTTCTCTCGTTCTAGCAATCATGCAAAGTAAAATAAAGTCTTGTGTCTCTAACTCTACAGTGTGATTGTCAAGCACAAGGTTTTGTATTAGTAATAGACTAATACTAAATAAAAGTAGTAACACAAGTTAAGTAACTTAGTAAAAATGGTAAAATGACGATTGTTTTTGAGTTTAGTGTGTAATTAAGAG
The DNA here is from genome assembly GCF_022539505.1 of Lolium rigidum. Lineage (NCBI taxonomy): Eukaryota > Viridiplantae > Streptophyta > Magnoliopsida > Poales > Poaceae > Lolium > Lolium rigidum. Next base: position 236,992,978 of record NC_061513.1, read on the forward strand.
AACTAAATATTTTTTGTATTTTAGGATTAAAATAGTGCTGCAAATAGAGAGTAAGATAAATGCGATGAAAATGTCTTTCTTATAGGATTAAAATTAGACCGGGGTTTATGGGTCCACTTGTCTAGTTTCTCCTTAAAGTTATAGTGGATAATAACTATTCATCAATGAGATAATAATAATAGAACTTCAATATGTGTAAGATGTGCATTTATATGGGCATCACGTCCTAACATAGAGATGATGCAACACATCTCTCTTATACTTTACAAGAAAGGTAAAACTCCATGCAATCTTGTATTAAGAATTAACAGAGCATAGCCATAAGTATTTTGACATGATGTTTGAATATCAAATATACTACCTTGAACAAATAAGATCATCACTTTTTTCATGTGACAAACATAGCATATGCATTCACTTTGTCACTAGTGAAGCAGCAAAAAAGGCACAACCATAATAGATCATGAATTTGTTGTCACTATCCAATCACCAAAACATGCTACTCCATCTAACACACACATCTCCACACACATGTTTTTGCATACAAGTTGGATTAGAACCAATGCTTCAGAATGGGGTACATAATATGCATCTATCAATACATCTTACATAAAATAGATTCAAATCTCATATCTCAATATCATAGAATAAAGATCCACCACATAGGAATTACATATATGACCATAATCATGTTGGACAGCTCATATGGTACTAAGATCTATGAAGACAAGAGAAAAATAGATCAAGATACTGACACAAACTCGTAGTCCAGAGGTGGACTACTCCCTTTTGATCATGGTGTTGATGAGGAAGACGTTCGAGAAGGTGGAGATCCCTTCGGCTGCGGCTCCGACGGAATTCCCCTCCAATCGTCGCAGGCGCAATCTCTGTTTTCGTGTTTCTATGTTTTTGCGACGCTCCCTTCGGAGAACCCTCAGGGGGTCATATATATAGAGTTTTTAGGTTAAAATAAGTCGGTTCGCGAAAGAATCAAGCGAATCGGAGATTGATGGCGAAAAGATGACACCTTCCCTCTTTTGGGCCTCTAGGCCCTCTAGGTCAGGCCCAAGTGCTCATGTTGTTTCTCTTGATGAAAAATAACGTCCCCAAAATCCTAGCTCAATTTGACTCCGTATAGGTCTCTGAAAGTGAAAAATACACAAAACATGGTTTTCCTGTTTTGCAGAGTTATAACCCAAATAAAGGGGATCATTGGTAAATCCCCATAAATCAATATAAACATGAAAATAGCATCATATATTTTACAAGTGTGTGGGAATATGAGTAAATAAAGTACAAAGTTTATGTATGCATTTTACATGCATCAACATCCCCAAGCTTAACATATGCTCGTCCTCGAGTATAAAGGTGATAAAACTAACATGAACTTTGGAGTTTATGAAAGATCGAGATGTCGCCTAGAGGGGGGTGAATAGGCAATTAAAAACTCTTACGGATTTGTCTTGTAATAATGCGGAATTAAACTATCGTTTAGTTTACAAGCACAAACCCTAAATATGCTAAGCTCAACTAAGTGTAACAATAGCAACTAGAGCTAAGCAAGATAGGCACAAGATATATGTAGCACAAGTGATAGCAAGATATATGTACTTCAAGCACGATGGCTATCACACGGAAAGAGAGCTCGGGTATAGAAATAACCGAGGCACGCGGAGACGAGGATGTATTCCCGTGTTCCCTTCCTTTGCAAGAAGGTACGTCACGTTTGGAGGAGTGGAGGTCCCACGAAGGATTCCCCGCACCACGAAGGCTCACCCTATTCTCCGAACCACACCCACGAAGGATAATGGCCCTTTCCTTATGGTTAGCTTTTCCTCCGCTCCGGAGATGGCAAGCTCCACAACCACTTCACAAGCTCCACGAAGGAGAAGCCCGGGCCTCTTCACAATCTTCTTGAAGAGATCACCGGAGCACCAACCGCCAAGCCAACTAGGAGGTCACCCTCCAAGAGTAACAAGCTCACGGTCTCTCACTCGAACTAATCGTGGTGGAGAGCTCAACACTATGTGATGACCCACAAGTATAGGGGGTGTATCGTAGTATCTTCGATAAGTAAGAATGTCGATCCCAACGAGGAGCAGAAGGTGTTGACAAGCAGTTTCGATGAAGGATTCACTGTAAATGCTCTGCAGACAAGTATTCGGGGG